>NC_039244.1:11618181-11698181 GCF_003368295.1 Carassius auratus | reverse complement strand
CAGTGGATCAACAAATCAACTGAACAAATGCTTTTATGGGGGAAAATATAGATTTCCTGTCACAAGTTTAACTTGTTGTGCCATCCAATTAGGCTTTCTTGTGCTCAGATCTTTCAATTAGAATTTTAAAAGTCACGACCGCTAAGTGTCGTGAGAGATTGGATTCAACAGACCAAAGCATGGACAGATAACAAATCAAGGTTTCAGGAGGACAAAATGATTTATGCTGCATTACAAATGGCAAACTTGTTGTTTGGTTGCTCAGGTGCAAGTTTAAAGAATAACAATCTTACCTTTGCACCCTTTTCTCCTTGTCTGCCTTCTGTACCAGCTGGGCCAGCAGGACCCTTGAAGAAAGAGAAAAAAGAAAAACAGCAGATATTTATAAAGAGCTTTTAACAATAAAAAAGCTACTGCATCCAAATGTACCAAGGCAATAAGTTAGCATATTTTCTTTTTTCATCAACATGACTGCATTTTTGTTCACCGATATCTCACAGAAACCAAAACATACTCCGGAAACCACATACACACTTGTATACCTCTTAGGTCCATTATGATGGATGCGCTAACATTTGCTAATGGAGTTACATCATTCGAGATACTCCAAAACAAGTCTTATTTTCATACACAATATCGATTCTGAAGTAAAGGTATCAAGTTTTACGTCTGTTTCGATATTTTAATGGAAAATACTAAATTAAATAAAACAATTACTTTTGGGGTGAAGGTATTAACAATGACAATGGCTAATGGCTTAGGCAGGCATCCAGATATTTAGCATTCATGTCCACACATTTGTGAACTTTATTAATATGATTATTCAGACAAATGATGGTATTGTATTCTCAGTGTGGGAATAAGCACATTAAATATGTTATTTCAGAAGTCCATGGTCAATATGTGTGTGCACATTTAGATTCAAGACACACAGAAGGCAGCCGAATGAATCAGCTTCATGCACAGACCCACTTAAAATTGTAAGCAAGGCGAGCAGGAAATGGAAAGCCCTGAAATGCATTTTTATTGCTATTAACGGCTCTGCGGATACGAGGAAATTAAATTTTTCAGACTAAAAGCCTGTTCATGTATTGAAAAAAGTCTCAATTTCTTTCCTGACATATATACGGCCATAAAACTCACTTTAGAAAAACAACTGAAATGAAATTCTCTCTGAACTTATGAGTCAGCTACTGAAAATTACAAGTTTACTCTGGGAAACACGTCAGATCCTAGAAGTGTTAGAGTTAAAAGTGTAATCAATTCTAAGACAGGTCTTGAGGATTACACCAGAGCTGACAATTACAACTTCTTTTACTTTCGGTTATCAAACTAACACTGCCGTCACAGTGCTGTCATTCAATACACTTCGGCCAGTGTTCTGTAATAGGACTGTCTAAACGTCAGCCTCAGCTCTACTGCTCGTAAGCAATGCAAACGGATGCGAGAAGCCCATTTTTTTCCCACACAGGTTTTACGCTATGCTGAGATTTCACAGGAATGCCTTTCCCAAGCAAAGCCCGCAGTTTTTATTCACTTGGGAACAATTTACTGAGGGAAGACCCAGTAAAATCCTAACTGTGCTCTCTTTTTAAAGATTTATTGTTTGTGCAGTTCAGATCCGTTAAAAATAAACATGCCCCATAAAACATGGGCTACTTTTAGTATGAATTTACAGAGGCTCTCATAAACCTATTTGAAAATGTGTGGTATCAGCAGATTATAGAAGGAACAACAAAGGGGTAATACAAACAAGTACTGTACATTCTTATATTTTCTTAAAGAATGAAAAATGTTATAGATCAACTTTTGATACTTACAATGGGTCTGTTGAAATCTCCTTTTATACTAAGGCTAAGTTGTCGTAATAATCAGCGCTGGGGAGTAGTTAACTACAAGTAGTGATGCTAGTTTAATACAAATTTTCAGTAGCTTGACAGTTGGGACGCTACTTTTAAAATAGTTCAGCATTTTCAGTAGCAAGCAATTTTTTTTTCTTTTTTTGTGCTTAAAATATGAATAGGATCAGGAAGATTTCAGCACATTTTCTTTTAGAATCATCATTAGTCCATAATATATTGTACCAGTTTCATGGCAAAATATAGATGTATGCGCTATAGTATGCGTTTTCAAAAATGTGTGCATTTCTAGATATAACCAGTCAGCCAACAACGGAACGGTCAGTCCAGAGTTGTACTAACTCTCTTTCCAGGGGCTCCTGGAGGACCAGCTTCGCCAGATGGACCAGGTGGACCCTGTGGTGTAAAAACGGAATGCATTACTCCCAGGTTTCATTATGTTTGAACAAAACGTATGATTTTCAGTGAGAGTCGACCATCACTCACAGGCTGACCGGCTTCTCCATCATCTCCCTTGTCTCCAGGAAGGCCATCCAGTCCCTGTGTGAAACAGGACATTACATCACAACATTGCCCTAATCTTTCATTTCCATTAAAAATCATATTAGAGTTTCCTCACAACAATTGCTTAATATGCTCTTGGACATTAAACCCGGTACTAATGACTATTTTGAGGACATGTTGATTATTAGTCTGATTTTTTTTTTTTTTTTTCCACATCTTGCTCAATGCTTTTCTTCAAACAGTGTGCAATGAAGCCTATAACATATGCTAAACAATGTGGGCAAAAAAAAAAAAAAAAAAACCTGGACACAAAAAAAATGCATGAGCTTTTGAAATGTTTATATATAAAGTGTTTTGGAAAAGAGTTGCATACATTTTCCCTCACTTCCAGCATTTTAAAATGCATTTGTTCTCCAAAGACAAAGTTATTTTACTTTTTTTTTAATGTCTCCATATTTAACTTACAGCAGCTCCAGCCTCACCAGGAGGTCCTGGATCTCCAGGGAAGCCAATAGGACCCTAATTTACAAGAAGAAGAAAAATTCAGTCATCATATAGAATTATATCTGTGTAATAAATAAAGGGGGCTTTCTGGGATGTCACTGATGGAGACCTACTGGGTTTCCTTTAGAACCGTCATCTCCAGGGGGTCCTCTTGCACCAGCGGGTCCTGCGGCTCCAGGAGGGCCAGCTTCTCCTTTCTCTCCAAGCTCACCTTTGGGTCCCTATGGAAGGACACGACAAATATCCTAAAAAATATGTAATTCAAAGGTGATGCTATGCTGTTTTCAAGCCCAAGAGGGAGATTAACTGTAAAAGTGGGCCATAAAGAGATAATAACAGTTACTTATTGCTTAGTTCCTCGGTAATTGAATTTCTGAATTTGATTTAAGGTAGCCACCAGAGTGAAATACAGTTAAAATTCAGAATTTAAGAAAGTAGTATTAAAATGAACTGAAATTCCTATTACTGCAACTAGTATAACATAAGTGTATAGAAGCGTTTTTAAATCTAACTTTGAATATTGCCTTAAACTCCTAATGCAAGCAGAAATCTACTATCGTATTTAGTCTCAAAAAGCACTGAGACCATCTGACAAACAGACGTATTTAAGATGCTGATATCAGCAGCAGGCAGTGGTTGAAATAATGTCCCTGGGTGAAAACGCATGATGATAACGGCAACCATCTGGAATGCAAGTGATGTTCATCTAAGCATATATGAGCTAGAGGAAAATATTCACATGTTCATTTAATCTAATGCAAAGGACTGTAGCAGCCTTAACACCTTAAAGGTCATCAGCTTTATGTGTTAAAAAAAATATTGATGTATGTATGCTCCTTGAATGTCAATAGATTAGCCTCAATTACATGCAGGTCAGATGTGTCTAGTAAACAGTAAATCAGATTTAACAACTCTTAAACACAAACAAATACTTACTACTGAACCAGGCTCTCCTAGTGGTCCTGGATTACCAGCCTCACCGGTCTCACCCTGAGGCGAAGAGAAGAAGGGAAACAAGTTCAGTTCTGCCTAGTCTTTATGACATGTGACATCTATGCACATTCACCATAATAACTATAATGCACATTTATGTATATTCATGTTTTTAAAGAGGGCATCGGATGAGCATTTCCACAAGTTGGTATGATTCTTACAGGGTCTTCATGAAATGTCTGCAATATACTTTGTTTAAAATTCCTCTACGGTCAGATGAAACACCCCCGTTTGTACATGTTTTAAAAACATCTCTGATCACAGCGACCCTTACCGGTCTATGTCTCTTTAAATGATGATAAGCTACTGCTCACCCTGCCCCTCTCTTCTGTTTTTTTTTTTTGTGTGTATTTTTTGGTGTGTTACCATCGCGAAAGCTGCTCGTGTGTGGAGAAAATGGCGGATACCGCACAACTGGTTGAGGGCGGAAATATGCTAATACGGGACAGTCCGTCAACGGTCTTGGGCAGGGCTTGATAATTGAGACTGTTTAGGTTTGTGGGGATTAAAAATAAAAACAGGACTGACTTGATTTTTATCATCGTAGGGTGGCTGGGTCCACACACTGCTTAGACATATTTATGTGCAAACACCATGTAAAAGTTAATTTAGCATCCAATGTCCCCTTTACAGAGATTCATGCAAGAAATACTCACCTTTTCACCATTTCCACCCATTGTGCCAATACCTCCGGGAGGCCCAGGAGCACCCTGTCAATCAAATACCAATATTGATGATTCAAATCTTTCTGATTCACTAAAGTTTCTATTCAAATATTTCACAGTTAAACTCACATCTGCTCCACTAGGACCCTGAGGACCTCTGGGACCTGGAGGACCAGGTGGACCCTATAAGAAAAACAACAGTTTGTCAAACGATTAAGATAGTCAACTCTGGAAGATTAAATGGATTGAAACGGGCCAAAATCATTATGACCTATTTATGACAAGAATCTGCAAATCTTGCAGGCACTTGCACTAATACTATAAAACGTGTGGTCACATTATTGAAATTTCAGCAAAATTTCACGGACAAAAAAAGCTGACTGTCCAATGTCAATACTGTAGCAATGCATGAAGCAAATGTTGCCATTTTCAAACCAAGCAGTTTTCTGTTGGTCAGTGTGGTACATTTGTGTGACTTGAACATAAGACAATTCTGCGCAGGAAGCTTTTTCACCCTCACCTGAATGGCAATTGAAATGACTAAATTACATCAGCAAAATTTTAATAAGCAATGGTAAATGTGACTACACCTTAAAACGTAAACTGCACATTATTTTTATTTATTTTTTTACACTATTGCATTACATATTATAGTACATTATAGTATTTATAGTAAATTCACAAACTTTTGTTGTAATTGTATTTAAATAAAGAAAGTATGCATGTTCAGTACAAAGTTAAGACTAATCATTTTGAACACAAGGAAACTGCAAACTTACCATTGGGCCAACATCTCCATTCTCTCCTTTCTCTCCTGGTGGTCCTGGCAAACCCTAGTAGAAAACCAGCTTTACATATTAATCAGGCACAACTCCAGGTGACATTATCCCTGTTAAGAATTCGCCTATTACAATTTCAAAAATGCTAAAACTTTCAGTTACAACAGAGGATACGTTAATGTTTCCTCTTCCCCCACGAGCAACATGACAATTTAGAATAACAATCAGCCTCACCGTGTTGAATATTAATATTATACATTTGCTGCTCTGAGCTACCGGATAAACACTATTAATCAAATAACAATTTTTGGTAATTAGGAGTAGAAGGAACCTCATGGCAATTAACGCATTTGCATTTGGGAGCCTGTGAATGTGTCGCACCCGGTGTCACTTTGAAAACATGAAATACAAAGAGAGGCAAAGCTTGGCAAGCAATTCATTTTGCAATTCAACTGAGCTTGACTAAAGAGGTTTGAATAGTATTCAGATCATTATCACCAAACAAAACCAACAGACGTCTCTCCATTGTTCATAGTCAACATCTGTAATTACAAGGCTATTGTGGGTCATTGTACTTGGCAGACGTGCTCTTTTGTATTTGCTTACGCATATCGTACCGCTTATTGTTGTGATAAATGTTGTGTTACTATAAAAGGACAGAACTGATATTTTAAAGCCATTTTGAGGGAAACGTTTTCCCAACTGCCAAACAGCTTAAAGGTTATATTTACAGTGGGGTTTAAAAAGATAATGAAAAGTCTCCATTCTAATAAAGTCCAATGACTTCTCATTAGTAAGTTAATCAAAACTTGAGAGAAAACTAATTAAGATGGCTAATTTCTTTGAGTCAGAAATCATTATTGCAGAGGATCAAAGAAATTTACTAACAAGGAGACGCAGAGCACAAACAATTAGCACAGCTGGGATGAATCGCTACTCCTATTAGCTTTGATTAGCAGTCAATTGCTCTGAGTGACTCTGTAATATTGCTGTGTTTTAGAGTAACAGCCTCTGTTTCCATTTGAAAATCACTCCCTCATTATTCCTATAAAGGTGAAAGGTGTATTTTTTATTTATTTTATAATGCAGTCTTAATACGCGGAGACAGCTACAGTACCGATAAAAAATTTGGAGTCTGTACGTTTTTTTAGGCTGTTATCTATTAGACTCAAACAAATCACAGTCAAATAAAAATTACAGTAAAATCAATAATATTGTGAAATATTATCACAGTTTTAATACTCCAGTCTTCAGTCACATGGTCCTTCAGAAATCTTTCTAAAGTGCTGATTTGGTGCTCAAGAAACATCTCGTATTATTATCAATGTTAAAAAATATACATAGCGGAACATTTTTCTGGACCCATAATACATTTTTTTTTCTGGATTCTTTGATGGAAAGTTCAAAAGAACAGCTTTAATTTAAAATAGCAATCTTGTGTAAGATTATAACATTACTGTAATGCATCCTTGCTGAATAAAAGTATTAATTTCTTTCACAAATAAATAAATAAAATTTTTCTTAATTGGTAGTGTGTGAGTAAACAATTCTTAAGCTGATTTCTCTGATAAGTGTTTTCACGTTTCAATGTTTGCAACAATGGCTCAGCCTGTGGCTTGAACTTCTGAAGTCAGAGTGGGACTCTGTTTGGCTGACCAATGGAAGACGGGAAGTGTTCAAAGAATCCTTTTGAGAAGCAATCATTTATTTTAGCAAATTTTTGCAAATCCAACTGGTGGCGCTAGTGGCACATAAATTACAATTCACCTTAAAAATGTCAAGTAAACTGAAAGTGACTGAATCAGTCAGCCATGTTTGGAGCAACATAATTGAATACAGATTTTAAAAATTGCTATTGCTCGCTTTGCTCAATTTTCGTGCCTCAAAGTCTTAGATGATATTAAACAGATGAGCTTATTGTAAATTAAATAATACGCAAGCAGCAGATCCATAATAGATGTGTTTAGATTAGTGTAAAGATGATAAATCTACCTGCAGTCCAACGGGACCGGGGAGACCTGGGAAACCACGGGACCCCTCATCTCCCTTCTGCCCAAACATACCCTGCTGACCTCTGGGTCCGGCCTCTCCGTCACTTCCCTGCAAAAGAAAAAAACAGTCAGATAAACGATAACACACTGACACTTAACAACTGAAACCGTTACAAACTCTGAGCATGATGGTAGAGAAGTACAGTACAGTGCAACAATCTCTTGCTGACCCCAGAATGTCTTTCATACTCTACTGTACGGCGCAGACAAGCATGAAAATGACATCTACCCCCTGAGACATCAAAAGTCAAGCTTGAAAAGATGTGCCATTCAGTGGAATGCCCAGAGGATTTACTGTGCTGTCCTCATTTCTGACGCTGCTTGCTCTACAGGGTCAGTAGAAGGGGGAAGGAGGGGTTCAAATGTATTTGTATCGAAGACTATAACTATGAGTACAAAGTAAAATTACACTACTAATAGTCTTAATTTCTTTGCTTTCACGTGTAAAATCATAGAGATTTATTTTTTTTTTTTGGTGGGAAACAACAGAGAGACCTAATTCATGTTACAGTATATGGCCATTTTGTGTTTTATGTGGGAAAATACAGTCATTTTTTTCTGGAAATCAAATCCTTTTTTTGATAAAGTGACAATCCTAATAATGCATGCATATACATAAAGACAGTTCTTACAAATATTGCTTATATTTAAGTGACTAAGATCTTTTACAGCATTAACATCACGAGGTCACCTTATAGATTTAACGTCATTTCCAAATTTGTAGTTTCCTATTCAGTAGAAAAGCCTCCAAGAATGTTCTTCACGTAACTGCACAGAATAGGTGTAATTATCAGCTTTTATAGAGCTAATATATCAAGGAAATAGAGATGCCCAGCTGGAAGTGTTGAGCTTGAGTCATAAACTTTAAATATTCAACTGTGTGCCACCTGGCCTTCACTACTTCCTCTCACTGCTGCTTTATCAAATCAGCAGGCTGCCTGACCGAGGCAAAACTGAGCAAATGTGAGTAGTTATTCATTTAACAGACACTTTTATCCAAAGCAACTTGTAGTGCAATTTTTGGAGCAGTGTGGACCAGGGTTAAACAATCAGGATTACCCAATGTGAGAGAATTTGACGGAACTGTCTCTTTTAGGCTAGTAGTTACAGTTTTATATTCATTATTAGTTTGATTTATGCCTTGCAAACATAAAATTATTTCAAGGCTAATTCATCACCCTTTTTGAGATTCAAACCTACATCCTTTTAACCTTTTAACAGCCCAGATCATTAACCACTAGGTCACAGCACATCTGATAAAAAATAAACACTGAAGTTAGGCTAAGAAAGCTTGAGCAGTGAAGATGCTTTATTTGTGTGAAATCACTGAAGTATAGAAGATGATATGACGACATTTCCAGGATGAATGGGAAAAAAAGAGGTGACATTTGGGTTTCATATTACATGGCTCAAACAGAAGATTGTAAGTACTCACAGCAGGGCCTGGAGCTCCGATTACACCCTGAGGGCCTACCGGACCTGAAGGACCCTTCAGCAACAGACAACCAGGACAATGTTAGGGACTGCTATGAAGAAGTTAGAACTCATATGAACATTTAAAGTGCCAAAGATAATAACTGTTTGTGTAAAAATAGGTGTAATAAGTGTAAATGCAGCAAAAAAGGTAAACAAACATTTCTAAATAATAGTATTATGGTTAAATTAATATTATAAAATAGCTAAAATAGTCCTAAGCGCATGTCTCAGATTGTGACTATTTCTATAGCAACTGCAACTTCTAACCACACAGACTTTACTGATTAGTGATAGGCTCTTTTATTTAGAAGGCGGGGCTTCGTTCGAGAAAGTGACCATATAGAGCGTTGCAATTTTTTCCCAATCAAAACTATACGAGTGACCCGTCTTGGGTATTCTATAGTCTTTGATATTATTTAATGGACTTGAGTTAACACAAACTAACAATGAACAGATTATTAACTTATATTATCTTACTATCTTATTAACGTTATCAAAGATTGATAAATACTGTAACAAATGTATTACTCATTATTACTTAACGTATAACGTAAATATTTAGCACACTGCATGACGACAGATACAAATAAACAGCTCCTTCAGGAAACAACAGTGATTCATGCAATATACAGTCTTGAGGACTAAAAAAACAACAGTAAATATGGAGAATAAATACAATATGTAATACAGTATGGACAAAGTCTTGCAACAGTGGGATTAAACTGATTTGTAAGATAATGCATTCAAAAGTAGGAACTTACTATAAAGTATTCCCAGATACATATATAATAATTAATATTTTGACCCTAACCCTAACAAAATATCAAACATATCAATACAGTATTCTGCAGAAATTGTTTGAATACTGTTTAACTCACATGTTCGCCTTTGTCACCCTTGCTTCCCTTTTGACCCGGTTCTCCAACTTCTCCCTGAGAAAAAAATAAAATAAATAAATAAATAAATAAATTTATATATAAACCTTGAAGCTCTGTTTACAACTTTTCCCTAGTTGCCTGGTCATCAAAAATTTCTCAAGGTCACTTCAGTATCAACAGCCGATACTCCAGAGATTTAATTTTAACAGTAAAACCAAGACCTTGAGATGTTTTTGCAATTAATTGATTACTTGGCCCCTCAAACACCATTGCCGCCACAGCCGAAAAGAATAATGTGGCTGGGGACGTGATAAGGATCTAAAAAAGAACTATTCTACATTTAACAGGGCAATAATAGATTCTGGAATACATTAGCCTCAGAGCACGTTTGTTTACTTGGTTTATGAGCATGTGTGCAAAAGTGTGTGTGTACACCTCGATTTCACTGGTTTCAACATTTCACTTTAGTAATGATTTTGTGTCTTGTTTGGTTGCAATGATGGATAAGTCAAAACTCTGTCCACATTGTCACTAATGGTGTGCAGATGTGAGATGGGCATGATGTCTGTGGATTAAAACGCCATTCTGTAGCATTTGGAATAAAATGCTGCACCTTGTCTCCATCCTCTCCAGGTTGACCCTGAGGTCCGGCTGAGCCTGGGAGGCCGACTGGACCTTGGATCCCATCCCGACCGGAAGGTCCAGAAGGTCCTTTTTCACCCTGAACAAAGTTAGGAAATAACATTTTATAAGCATGTCTGAAAGTGCAGATTAAGAAAATGCTAAGACCTCTATGCAGTACATTCTATGAGGAATACTTTAATCTGGTTAATACAGGCAGCCTGAGCAAACAAGGCTAATGGAAGATCCACTGCAATTAATTAACAGCATTTAAACACTATGCAGAAGAATATGTTCAGTAATTATTGTAGAACCTTTCAGTCAACAAATTGATTTCAGCTTTAACTGTGTGTTGTAATAGTCTGAATTAACTGAATTAAGTTACTGTTTGGATGCTGAATTAAACTGGCTAAGCTATCTGTGTTAGATGTGTTTATTGAAAAGATGAATTTTAAAGAGCTAAAACTATTTCCCTCTGTTTTCTACAGCAATCCCTAGACATTAGTGCATCGCTTAATGTATCCATGTATTTTATTATTTTTTTTTAATCTCTAAACAATGTGCACTCACCGGAGCACCCTTCTCTCCAGCAGGTCCCGGGGGTCCCTGAGGTCCGTTACGTCCTGTTAGACCAATGGGGCCTCCTGGTCCAGCTGGTCCTCTCTCTCCTGGTGACCCCTGTGACACACATATCACATTTAATCTGACTGGAACACAGCTGGATTCCAGGAGAGATTATTAACCGGATTAGATAATTCAGTTTTAAAAGAAAGCAAGTCTAGGTTTACCGGAAAAAAAAATGATTGCATATAGAAAATTATCAATTTTCTGCAAAATGTCTCGCTAACAAACATCACTGTTTGCAACAACAATTGCTCTTCTGTCGGGTGTGTTGCTTCCAGACTTCGTTTTTTTTTTCTTCGTCAGGGCAATCATGTACAGTCATTTATGACTACTGTACAAAGAGATGTATTATAGAGTCTGCAGTCTGCACAAATTTCCATTTGCATCTTTCAAAAATACATATACTTTCAAATAGAAATAATTATTTGACTTTACCCATTTAATACCTGAACAAAAATTCTAAACAAAACTAAAAGCCATTACATTTAAGGTTCCATGACTTTTCCAGGCCAGTTTCAAATGCCTCTGATTTTTCCAGGTGCTCCATGTCTGTGGGACCCGTGTTATCCGGTAGCTTGTTTTGGATCTAAGGGACGTGTTCTCATACAGATCCTTTTGCTGAATTGAAAAATACTAAGGCACATTTGTGTATCACATTAAAAACATTTCTTTCTTACAGTTTATCAGCAGGTCTTACTGATGGACAAACATTTATGGGAGAGCGAGCTCTCTCGTTCAAAACCAACACATAGCGCGTCTTTTTTCAGAAACAGTCCATTAGAGCATCTATTAGCACTGAAGGAATAGCACTGAAGAGAGCTCTCGGTGCGATGGCTTTATTCACCGTTTACTCGAAGACATTGAGTTGCTGTCACATGCATGCATACACCCACGTAAAAACATGCTAAAACTCTCACACAACCTCATCCGAATGCATTAGCCAGCACTGTTAATGCTTATAAACAAAGGGAGGGGTTAAGGTCACTGTACACCACACCGCATTCAGGGCAGAACCTTGAATCAACATCATAGAGGCATGGAGGTAAAAACATCTTATTTTGCAAAATGACATCAAGCTATTTCCTGTGAATGTTTTAGACTTATGATCGTTTAACAGGCTTATATGATAACAAATGACAATTTCCAGTATCAATCAATATAATGGATTGTTTTTGTACTTCTAAAATAACTGAAATGACAGTGACCTTGAAGTCACACACACAAGTTACAAATGGCTGTAACTAGCTCTTAAAAAAATGGATATCTTTATTTAAAAAAAAAAAAAAAAATCACTCACTTCTCATCTGATATACAACCTCACAAACACACACAGACACACCTCTCAGAAAACACACTGTTCAAACTGACTCAATTCTTTATTAGAAACTTCTCAGAAGAGCTGTACTCCGCTGCCGGTGACTCAATTCAGGCACCTGCGGGAGGTCTATTTAGGCAAAGATAAGATGGCTGATTGGCGTGGGTGGGCCACTGACTCAAAATCCTCAAAATTCTGATTTCAGAGATTTTTCTTGCCGGGCTGTAAAGATGCTTTTTATACAAGAGAGACAATGAATCCCTACACCAATCTTCCTCAAGCTGAAAGGGGCTTCACATAGCGCACAGCTGAAGCTTTGATGGTTTTAAGCTTTACTGCTGTGCCTTCACTGCATTACGAGAAAAGAAAGACAGCAGTTACTTTGATGGGAGGATGTTATTTGTATGCAGAATGGGGTCTCTATTTTATTCTACATTCTATATGATCATAGGGTTGTCATCATACCAACATTTCAAGAGTCAAGGACAGTGAAACAGCATGATTTAGATACAACTTTAAATACCACTTAATTTAACTATTAAACATGCTTCTTTAATTCCATAATAAAATAGTGTTACATAAATGTTCAAGAAAAATGTTAATCTAAAATATTAGTGAATAATACTTTAACACTAATATCTCTCCCTCTCCCTCTCTCTCTCTCTCTGTGATTGTGTATCTTTATGAACATACTACCTGTCAAAATGAGTTTATTATGCTCATCAAGGCTGCATTTATTTGATAAAAAATACAGGAAAAAATATATATTGTGAAATATTATTATGATGTAAAATAACCTTTATCTATTTTAATATACACTTAAATCTTAACTTAAGAATTAAGAATTTTCTGAATCACAACCCCAGTCTTCAGGTCTTCAGTGTCAGTATATTCTATATATATACAAAAATAAATTCTTATATAGCAAAGTATAACATTAAAAAGTGTAAATATATATATATATATTTCTAAATAATTCTAAAGTAACACTGTCCATCGGTGACACGCTCAGGTCCCTGAGCCCATCGACTATTAACAGAGATTCCATAGAGTGCCGTGACTTTACTGGGGGGTAATTGAGAATGAATGAGGGAAACTCATGAGAAAGGAGGCAATGCCTCCATCGCGATGTGATTGCATATGACTGGCTGTTCGGCTGTGATTGGTTCATGTGATAAATCCCGCCTCCTGTATTTGTGCGAGTTCCACGTTCGCGAATCAGTCTGAATGAACAATATAATGTCATTAATGGGAAGACTAAAAGTAAGTAAACAACTCACACACTTAGATATAACCCCTTTGTTACATCAAAATAAGATAAAGAATGATCCAGAAGGAAACAAGATGCATTAAGAGCTGGGGGGTGAAAACTTTTGAACACAATGAAGATGGCCAAATTTGTCTTATTTTGTTGAAATATATATATTTTTCCATTTAGTTCTGCCCTTCGTAAGCAACAGAAGATACTTGTATGTTTCCCGGTACACATATTAAGTACAATTTACCTTGATCTTCAAATTCCAAAAGTTTCCCCCAGCTCTTAATGCATCTTGTTTCCTTCTGGAGCATCAGTGAATGTTTGAATCTGTTTAAATAGTTGTGTTTGAGTGCCTCAAATGTCCTCAGTGTGATAAGGTGCATCTCAAAATCATAAAGTCACTGCTGGAAAGGGTTCAAATATGTAAAGATGTTGGAAAACTGAAGAATCTGCAGGACCTTAAAGGTTTTTCTGAAGAACGCTGCTCAGTTTAACTGTTCAGAACAAACAAGGGACTCATGCACAACCATCACAAAACAGAAAGACAGTTGTGGATCATCAGGTAACAGAACACAGTACTAAGAACCAAGGGTTCCCAAACTTTTGAGTAGGGTTATTTTAATAATTTCAGCATTTTTTCTGTCTTGTGGAATAAATGTTAAAATATTTTATGTACAATATCTTACTCAGGACAGTACTAAATAAAAAAATAACATGCATTTAGTATGATCTCTCTTATTTTTTGAAAATTACTTTCGATCCCCACTGTATATATATTTTTTATGGAATTAAATATGAATATTTTAAAAAGTATCAGTAAAAATATTTCTCAATTAAGCTGCTTTAAGAAACAAATATTTTTCTCTTTCCTTTTCAATATTTTGATTAGAGGCATAATGCACAGGTCCAGTAATCTGACACTAATCATGTAATGTAAATGTTTCATTAATATCCCGCCAAGTCAGGCACTTTGCCCGAAGTTCATATGATTGCTCTAGTACTTAGCAGCATTATCATGAGTGCACTTCAAAAACCACACAAGCACATACTGTATCAAAATTGCAGTACTTTTGATGACAACAGGTCTGAATCTCCCAGCATATTTCGCGTATGATTCAAATGCAATTATTGACGTGGTGATGGACTTACTGATTAGGCCTGACTCATTCAGCATGATCAGACTGTGTGGGATCAGATCACACATCAAACTGGGCTCTCAGTTCCAAAATTACTGGTCATTAAATTCACCACCTGCTGGAAGCGCCGGTCCAGAATTTGCCTTATGTCACTTCACTAATAGAGGCAAAGCTTTCAGATTGATCGTTTGCAGTGACAGAGTTTCCAGGGTAACACAGTTACTTACAATAGGGCCGGGTGGACCCTGTGGACCCTCGCCTCCCTTCAGACCAGATGAACCCTGTGTGAGAAGGAGAGAGAATGGTTTAATTCTCTAATGGGAGCTGTGCTTCAGAATCTGTCAAAGTGGCATCTGAAACTCTGAAACTGAATCCACTGCTTGAATGTGTCTGTGCCAGTATCTGGCAGCTGTTTGTACTATATATCTCCTGGAAATACAGCCCAGGGTGTTTATAAAATTGGCAATCTCTCAATTTCCTACATAAGAATCAAGTGCTGGCAATGCATTGTCATATGACGCCAAGGACACGTCACTCTCCTGCCATCAAGTCATAATCTGAGTCATGAAAAACATACGAGCCATCTTAAAGTAAACATCAAAACAGCAAGTGACGGCATAATTCACTGTTGTTTATTGAAATCATATTAGCTTTTGTATTACAAATGTGACTTTCAGCAACAACTGATTCGAGAAAAATATAACTAATGGAGACTGAAATTCATCAAGATGTCATATAACTAAAAACAAAATTTTTGATTATATTCAGTCCCACAGTTTAAATACTCTTAATGAAGAAAAACTAGTAAAGACATTTCCAAGTCCCTGTGCTTTATGCCAAGCCATTTGTTATGTTCAAAGTAATTTACAAGCCCACAGAGTTCCACATCAGAGGGACAATACATGTTACAGGGGTTTGTAATGTGTCATTTGAGTACCTCATGCATTTTTGGTGTCCCTGAAACAGCTGTGAGACTGTAAAATCTGACTAAAAAATTATTATTTTTCTAAAATGTACCTTCGACAAGATATTATGTTGGTACACACAAGTTTCTTTCCAATAAATCATCGGCTTTTGTGCATTAAAACACAATTTGAATTCAAAATTGTCTATTTATATATTACTGGTTGTATTGTGTTTCTCTGCAGTGTTAAAGACGAATTTCAAAAGCTTACTGAATGCCTTAATTCATGTTAAATATATCAGTTAATCTCCATGAGCTTCAGTCTTATAGTTAGGAATGTATCCTCATGAACAGCAGACGGTTAACCATCCAATGGCTGTTTGGTGGAGCACATGATGTTTACTCATTTGTTCTTACCGCTGCGCCAGGAATCCCTCTTTGGCCTGGGAACCCTTTCAGTCCAGCAGGGCCAGGTTTTCCAGAAACCCCATGAGGACCTGGATCACCCTTCAAAGAGAGAGATGATCAGAATCAGAAAGGGCATTATTGCCATGTATGCTTGCATACACAATGAATTGTTTTAGACAACAACACCACACAGATGAAAAAACACATATGTAATTATAAATAGACAAACACATAAAAAAAAAAAAAAATCGAAAAATATGAAAAAGTTGTATGAACAGTTGTGCTATGATGGTGGAATAGAATAGAGTGAGATCCAGGGTTGTACTAGGATGGCAGTGTTAACAAATAAATATTAGGATTAGACCTGTGCCGGTATTTGGTAATGTGATATATCACATTAGTGAATATGCATGGTATTGTTATCATGGGCACTTCTAAATACTGTGAATAATTATATATTACAAATTATTCCGATTTTAGAATGCATTTTAAGAATACTATTCCCATCAGCTGGTCAAAATGCCGCTGTATGTGGCTTGAAAGAACATGAGGCTCTGATGTAAACAAGCAAACATGAGAAGCACATGGGGGAACACATGAGAGATGCGCTGAATGAAAGCACATTCACTCTCTGACAGAAGATGGCGCTAAACTGCAGAAAATGCAGCCCATACCCTGGAAACCCCATAAATAAATCAGCTGCACTACTTTCTAAACATATTTAATTAATTTTAATCAGCCATTCAGATTTGTGTATTTGCTATGTGTTCATCACACTGCCATATACTTAAATATTTAAACTAAATATGCTATTTATTTTCAAACATTTTAACCTGGACTACAACATGCCCTAGATATTATCTGTAAGTGTTTTGATTCTTTATTGTTCATTCACACTTTACATTAGGGCTTCATTAGTTAACATTAGTTCATTTATTAGTTAACATAAACTGCCATTGAAAAATACTCCTGAACATTCATTAATCTTAGGTATTCCAATATTTAATAACATGTTGTTAAAATCTAAAAGTTGCAACGATGTTATTTAATGAGCTAACAGGAACTAAGACTTGTATTTTTTTAACAAAGATAAATAACTTCTGTAGCAAATGTAGCTATTGCTCATTGTGAATATTAATGGTTAACTAATGAGGTCTTATTGTAAAGTGGTACCTATTAGTCTTTAAAGTTCTTCTGCACTTTAATCTGTCTAAAATTGTAAACTTTATATTTATTTCTGTATTGCTTTATTGTATTTAAATGTTCAGTTATTTTTGTTATAAGAAAAAGGTTGTACCTGTTATACTGTATTATGACCACTTTTTTAAACTAAATTTTTAAAACTAAATTAAACTAAATTTTAAACTAAACTTCAATACCGTATACCGTGATAAAAGCATTAGCAATTAATCACAACACAGAAATTTGATAACACATATCTCTAACAAGGATATTGCAAAGTTTTATTGCATAAATGGGGAACATTTAACTGTTCATGAGGTAGATTGCCTGGGGGAAGAAACTGCTCTTTTTGCTCTATCTGTCAGAAAGCTGGTGATCCACTGACAGATAGAGCTAGGAACAGAGAGCTGGGTCAGTTTGGTCTGGAGGGTTGTTGGGATGATGGTGTTGAAAGCCAAACTAAAGACCACAAACAGGATCCTCACAAAAGTCCCTGTTTTGTCCAGATGTTGCAGGATGAAGTGCAGTCCCGTGTTTACTGCATCATCCACGGACCTGTTTGCTCAGTAAGCAAACTACAAGGGGTCCAGTGAGGGTCCAGTGAGGTCTTTCATATAAGCCAGAACCAGTTTTTCAAACGACTTTATGACGACAGATGGTGGAGCCACAGGTCTGTAGTCGTTAAGTCCTGTTATCTTGGGTTTCTTTGGAATGGGGGTGGGGACAGACTTCACACAACTCCAGTGATCTGTTGAAGATTTGCGAAAAGATGGAGGTTTTCAAACAGGCTGTTGTAACAGCTGCTGGGCCTGGTGCCTTTCTTCTTTCATTCTTCCTGAAGACCTGGCGTACATCATCCTCACTGATCTGAAGTGCAGGAGGTGGGGAGAAGGAGATTGCAGGAGGTGTTAAATAGGTTGTAGAGAGAAGGTCAGAAGGGGTGTGGGGGGTTTCAAATCTACAATAAAACTAATTCAGATAGTTAGCGAGTTGCTCATTCGCCTCAGTGCAGGAGGAGGGTATCTTGTAGTTTGTGATGGCTCTCAGACCTTTCCACACTGAAGTTGAGTCATTGGAAGTGAATTGATCTTTCAACTTTTTAGCACAGGTCCTTTTAGCCACTCTAATCTCTTTATTAAGTGGGTTCCTGGTCTGATTGTACAAGACTCTGTCTCCATTTCTGTATGCATCCTCTTTGGACTGAGTTTTGCTGTAAACCATGATGTATCACTGTTAAAAGTTTTATAAGTCCTGGTAGGAATGCATATATCCTTACAGAAATTAGTAATGGATGTTACAGTCTCATTGAGTTCATCCAGATTGGTGGTAGCAACTTCAAAAACACTCCATTCAGTGAGGTCGAAACAGTCTTGTAAAGCCCAATCTATTTCATTGATCCATTTTCTCACAGTCTTTAATACAGGTTTAGCAGATTTAAGTTTTTGCCTGTAGATTGGTATAAGATGAACCAGGCAGTGATCAGAAAGCCCCAAAACTGCTTGTGGAACAGAGTGATATGCATCTTTTATTGCTGTGTAACAGTGATCTAGTATTATACTGTCTATGGTGGGACATGTAACATGCTGTCTGTGTTTTGGCAGTTCACAGGGGATATTGGCTTTATTCAAGTTCCCAAGAATTATTAAAACAGAGTCTGTGTGTTGTTGTTCTGTCTCTGGGATCTGATCAGCGATTTTCTGTAAAGCTGAGCCCATGTGCACTTGCCGAGGAATGTAAACAATCACAATGAACGAGTGAAACTGCCGCGGCAAATAAAACGGCTTGCAGTTAATGAAAAGCACTTCTAGATCAGGACAGCGCATCTTCTTTAACACTGTTATATCTGTACACCACCTTTCATTGATGTAAAAGCATTTCCCGCCGTTGTGCAATTTCCCTTTTGATTCTGCCAGATGGATGCTAGGCAATGGTGCTCGAAATCCACGCTTCCTGAGCTTGACGAGCGCACCGGCTCGCTTCCCCCGTCTGTGCCTCCTGAAGCATTTCATCAGCGCTGCTCTGCTGACAACAATGTTCAGCAAAACATCTGAATAATCGAAAACCGGTAGGAGACTTTGTGGTCTGTTCTACCAAATGTTCTGCAGTTCATCCCTGGTGTAACTGATTGACTATGAAAAACAAACAAAAACACTAAAACAACTGAAGAGCGAAGCACCTCGGCTGCCATGTGCGCCGCTATCAGTCAAGTTAATGGTGGTTTTCAATCTTAAAACCACCAATCTCCACAGCTGCTATTAGTAGGCCTACACATTGTGAAATTGGATGGAACATTATGCAAATTCTTCCCAGTTATTACCCTTGAGTGATCTGAAGTGAACATGTTTAGCAAACCGTACCTTTCCACCTTCTTTGCCAGCAGCTCCGGGAAGGCCTTGCTCTCCAGGGGGCCCTGGTGATCCAGGATGTCCTCTCTCTCCAACAGGTCCAGTTTCTCCAGTAGAGCCCTTTCAAATTCAATTAGGTTCTTGATTTAACTTTTGAGTAACTGTAGGAGATGTTTTATAAGTGCAACATTTTTATTTGTACTTTTTACTCATATTACAGTAACTCCTATTGCTCACCTGTGGGCCAACAACACCTCCAGGTCCAGGAGGTCCAGTCTTTCCTTGGAAACCCTGTTTGAGAATAAGCAAGATATTGTGAGACATTAAATGGAATTTTTTGCTTTTATCACATTCCTGGACACAAACGTAGAGAGAAAAAAAAAAACCTGACATACTGGAAACTTTATGTAAATATCACTAAACAATACTTATCCAGTCTCTGAAATGTCAGTGGCATTTGTCTTTTTTTTTCTCATCCACTTATTTCCTTAAATCAGTACAAGTCAAGTGCAGTGTTTTCATCTTGAAAAAAATAAATAAATAAAGAAGAGCCTTTTAAGATAAAATTAGTTTCTCCTTTTAACACTCCATCTGTCGGATGCTCTTGATTAGAAACAGAAAGATAGACCTACCAAGAGCAGTGTAGCGCAATGACAATGTCATCAGCTAAAGGTAATACACCATACAAACACGTTCCACAACAATTATTCCTCCTTACTCAAGAGTCAGAAAACACTTATGAAGATAAAACGATGCTCACAGTCTCTCCTCGCTGTCCAGGGTGACCAGGCAATCCATCCTTTCCAGGAGGACCCTGAGGGAATAACAAAATTAATAATGATTAAATCACATTTATGTAATTATTATATATTAAGACTTATAGACTACAGTAGCTATCATTGCTTCAGGTTTTGTGAGTTAATGGTTACAGTTAGATCCATTACTTGAACTACAGTATAGTCTGTCTAATGTATGGATAGCCACATAAGAAAAAAAAAACAATGCTTTGGCATATCAAATTAATGACATAAAAAGTAGAAATTATTAGATAAAAGTCATAATTGTGTCATCAAAATGCCAAAAATATGATTACATTTTTTATTTCATAATTTTGAATGTTTCCAATTAAGATGAAGAAGTAGGTCATGATTATGACAAATAATGAAGGCATACTTAGTATATCCTAATTATGACATAAAACTTGAAATTTTGACATTAAAATGTCAAAATTATAATTTCAACCTTTTATCATTATTTTTAATTGTTTGTCAATTAAGTTTAATAATTTAGTAAGAAGAGTAAAAGGAAAAATTAAGTAAAAATAAACTGAGTCAAAAAGTAGAATTTATGAAACATTTAAAGTTATTATAATTTAAAACTTTTAACATGAATAATTGTGAATTTGTTTGTTTTACTTTTTTAACCCTAATAAATGACTTTCTTATGTGGTGGAAATTCTAAAGTGAGTCAAAGAAGGAAGCAATCACCAGCATTTGAAGACACCCGGACCCTATTTTTGACATTTCTTAAAACATTTCTTAATACCACAAAAAAAAATAATTTCAAGCCAAATGTACATTACCATATATATACCTCACTACTTTCGTTATGTAAGTTTATATATTCTTTCTTTTGACTTTTGCCCTTGCAGCTATCACTTCATACATACACACAGGCATACAGTATCCACACCTATGCATAACATGTTTCCATATTTTTTCTAGCATCCACTAGCGCTGTTTTTTAATTTTTTTATTTTTTTTATATATTGTTACAGTAGATTAATGGAATTAGTTAATGCATTTTCATTGTACTGCTTTGTTATGTTATGTTGTGTTAAAAACGTAATTAAAATTAAATAAAAAGAAAAAGAAAAGAAAATAATAAAGTGAGTCAAAGAGTATATTCTATCCACAGCACTAAAAAAATCAAAACCATTTGAAATTGATAAAAAAATAAATCACATACAGGTGGTCCTTTAGGGCCTTGTAATCCAACAGGGCCCTGAGGTCCTTGGAGTCCCTAAAACAACAAAGTACCACGTAAGGGAAATGTAATGGAAAATTATTTGGCCTGAAAAGGCTGACATAGACAACTGAATGGGAGAAATAATTCAACCATCACTCACTCTCTCTCCTGGGCCACCAGCTGGTCCATCATTCCCAGCTGTTCCCTAAAAAATTTAATACAGTCAAAGGTGCCTGCTACAAGCAAGCATTCACAAATACCACTAAATAATTAAGTTAGGACTGATGATCCTGACCTTTAGTCCAGGTTTTCCTGTTGGACCTCTGGCACCTCTTCCACCACGGGCACCCTGAGAACAAAAGTTATTAGCAACTAGCTTTGTGTATCATTGGCATATGTAGAGAAAAGTATTCCTTTCTTCTTTACAGATAGAAAATTGACATACCGTTGGTCCTCTTTGTCCTCGTGGACCCGCTTTACCAGCAATACCCTAAAAAACAAGCAAAACATATATGAAATGACAATAACTGAGTTCAGTACCAGATATATAATTACACTGCAATCAGTATAGAATAACTGTAATCAGTACCAGAGAGGTATTATATATAAAAAAAAATGTCTCCCTTTAGTCTGTAGCTTGTTAAAAGAAATCTAATCTTTTAGTGAAATCAAAGGTCCTTGTACGTACCCTTGCTCCCTTCTCACCATTAGCTCCAGCGAAACCAGGGAAACCAGATGAACCCTGCAGATGGAGACAGATTGAGACTGACAAACACTAACTTCACTGCAAAAGTATCCAATATTCATCCACACGATTAAAACATGCCAAAAAAACGTTGGTTTTTGAGCAGAAGTGAAGCTGTGATGACAGAGAGTGAGTGTCCTTGAAGAATAATTCAACAACATTAGAGCTAATGCTAATGTTATGTGGGTGATACTCAGAGGGCGAGCTTTTGGAGTCGATAAACATGAGCGGTGTGCGCTTGTTAGCACAAGAACAGGAGATGAAATTGAAGGTCAAATTATTTTGGCAGGCATAGAAGGGGAAGCGGCCTGTGCACAATGGATACGCATCAGTAATTTACTCCACGGGACGGTCGCCTGCACAGGATAATGGAACAAATAAAACAGACAACTGCAAACGCACACACACACACGTTTGTTTTTGTGAAAAGTGGGGACATTCCATAGGCGTAAAGGTTTTTATACTGTACAAACTGTATATTCTATCGCCCTACACCAACCGTACACCTAACCCTAACCCTCACAGGAAACTGTGCATTTTTTCTTTCTCAAAAAAAAAAAAAAAAAAAAAGACTCATTGTGTATGATTTAGAAGCGTTTGAAAAATGGGAACATGGGTTATGTCCTCATAAGTCACCCTCTCCTTGTAATAACTGTGTCATACCCATGTCATTATACAGAGTTAAGTCCTGATATGTCACAAAAACAAGGGCACCTACACACACACACAGCACTTGGAGAAGTTTAATGCTTCATCAAAACACTAACATCAACCCATTAACATGTTATGCTCATGTTGAATGCACGATAAGCCAGCTATTAATACTTTTATGTTATGCACTATAACCAATACATGGCAGAAACTCTTTGTCTAAATAAATTAAGGAAAAAAAAAATGTATACACACAAAATTATAAAAAAAGCTAAAAAAGTAACAAAGTGAAAAACGTTTTAGTGTTCAACTGTTCATCAGTACCTTAATAAATATATAATGATTATTACCATGCACGTTACTAGCATACTGGCTGTTTATTAGTACATATAAAGCACATAATAATGTCTTATTCTGCATGACCATATTTTAGATCTCTTTATCCACCACACATACATAAACTTAACAACTAAATATTAATAAGCAGCAAATTAGAAGTTTACTGAGGAAAACTCAATTAATAGCGAACATATGTTTCCTTATTTTTAAGTGTTACCAAAAAAAAAACAAAAAAACACAGTACCCATCATTTAGCAAAATGATACTGGTATATTGCACATCTGTGCGTGATGTATGAGCAATCAAACAAATCACTGGAACTCATACAAACTTGACTTGAAACAAACAAACAAAACAAGAAGAGACAAAAAAAAAAAGAAAAAAAAATATTCCCACAACTCCCTTTCGTTCCACTTTCAGACACTCCTCAAATAATTTGAACAGAACCCTGATCAGGCCAAACAGCAACTGAAAACCCAGAGCTGAAATAGCTGACAAAGCAGATTGTACTTCAATGTCGCTTTGCACCACTTGCTATTCAAACCAAGTAGGATCCATTTCAGAAATAAAAAAATAAAACAATCCCCCGAAAATAAAAGAAATCCAGAGAATTCAAGCTATTTGAGTGGACCAGCCCGTACACTGAATCAAATGATCATTTTGAAAGAATAAGCTGACAAACACCACAAACTGTGTCTGCATATATCGAGCTGCTCACAGGCCTGCACTTTATTGCATGCTGGGTGGCTAAGAGATTAAGCAGTCAGCGTCACGGAGAATGAGTTTATCCTATTAACTCTGTTAGCACAGGCTATCAGAAAACAGCAGGCCTTGTGTGTCAAAAGCAGCAAAATCTAAATAAATTAATACTGATGTGGCACTGTTTATTAGACATGATAATATCTAATTGTAACAGAGTTAATAACCTTAATGATGCTTAAAAAAAAAAAAAAAAAAAATTATATATATATATATATATATACATACACACACATATATATATATATATATATATATATATATATATATATATATATATATATATATATATATATTTATATATATATTTATGTAACTTTTAAAATAATGATAAAGTTGCAACAGGAAACCAGGCAGTACTTACCTTAGGACCTTGTCTTCCTGGATAGCCAGGCAAACCTGGAACACCAAGTTTTCCCTAAAAAATAAAAAATAAAAAAAAGAGAGAGAAAAAAAACCCAACAACAACAACATTTTCATTTTGAGTTTTTTAAACAATCATTATATACAATAAAAATAAGGCATTTCACCACCCTGCACAAACTGCAAAATCCTATACGAGATGTAAAAGATTATTTGGCTCTTAAAACTGGCATTCAAAATCAATTCATGATTATGAGTTCAGTGTCATTTTAAGTTTTATTTCACATATATATTAATAATCCATTTTCAGTACATTTTGAGTAATTATTATTCAGCATAATAAGTGTTAAACTGACCTTCTCTCCTGCCATGCCCAAAGAACCAGCCTCTCCAGTGGGACCTGCTTTACCTTTCGGCCCCTCCGGTCCGTCTTCTCCTCTGGGGCCCAGCACACCAACCTCTCCCTGAACACCAGCAACAATGCACAAACATTATATTAGACTTACAACAACTTAAATGCTTAAAACTTACCTCAAGTAAGTGATAAATAAGTGATTATAAGTGTTGATTGAAATTAAATGTAACTGTAAGTCTTTGTGACTCACCTTGTCACCCTTGAGGCCCATGTCACCCTTAAACCCAGGAAAACCATCTTCTCCCTGAAAAAAAAAAAAAAGAAAAGAAAAAAACTAAATCATTTATTTGGGAAAATTTTAAACTTACGTAGGTTTAAATAAATACCAAAAATATATAAATAATATTGAATGAATGACACGACACAACATTACATACACATTACATTACATAACATTGATCAAATTCAGAGCATACAAATACATTTAAATACAAACATTTATTAATAATACAAACTTTCAAGCATCTATTTTTTTTAACTTCTAATTTCAAATACTCCATAAAAACATAATTGCTAAATGCTGGCATCTTGTGGCCATAGAGAAAACTGCTGGTTCAAGAGACACTTTGTGGCCAGTACAGAGGGTATAGTCTGAAACAGATTGATCCACAATACTGTATATATACAAAACAATAATTAGAACAGATTACAATTCTGCTCTATTTTTTTTCTGCTAATAAATCTTTAGTAGCGTCCAGTTGTATGTGATTTTGTATTATACAACACACTCATAACACCTGAGTGAAGCCATTTTCGGTGCAAATACTCCCTGAAATGGCCTTCCAATTTTAGCTGTTGGTCTGTCATCTGTGTGTCTCCTTTTAGAGGCTGAGCCAAGAGCTCTGTAATGGAGAAAGGGGACATGGTCATTTGCTTACCTTTTCTCCTTTGCCGCCCTTCAAGCCACGAACGCCCTCTGCACCCTAGACAGACAGAACAATGAAGAGAAGGTCTAATGGATAGAATAAAAGCACAGAATTTTGATAAAAAAGAATCAGTGAGATAAAGAGAATCAAGCATGTTTACCTTCACGCCTCGGGGACCGGGATAGCCAATGGACCCCTGGAGACCTGGGTGGCCCTATAGGTAATGAGTAAATATGATAAGACTAAATCATTCAGGAATAATAGAGGGGAATTAGGTAAACTTCTAAAGGGGCCACACATTAAGTGTTAATTACAGACAGTGTTAATTGTGGGTGTATGGTGGCTTTGCACTTGAAATGCGTTCAATAACTGGAACTTAGAATTACAATTCATTTCGAGTCAAACTAAAAATGTACTCACAGCTGCTCCTTTCTCCCCGGGAGTACCCTCTTTCCCAGGATGACCCTGTGCAAAGATTACAAACAAAAGCATCTTCATTGAAAATCTGAAAGTGTGAGGCAAATAAAACTGGGAGTGGATTTAGAGTACAGTAATATTCAGCAATCAGAATATATATATAAAAAATAAAAATAAAATGCCAGTGTTCTGACTATTCCAGTGTAAGAATCTTTTTTGCACAAACAAACAATTTTTAGGGGATGTGCACCACTTAGTATTTACACGGAGGCAGCAAAACAATTGTACAAAAATAAATAAATATATAAATAAAAATGTACATTATGAATATGTCATGATACAAAAATATATATTACCATTCAAAACTATGGAGTCAGTAAGCTTTTTTTTTTTCTTTTCTTTTCTTTCTATTCAGCAAGTTAAATTCATCAAAATGATTAAACTAATCAAAATAGACAGTAAATACATTTATACTGTTTTAAAATATACATAAAAATGCTGTTATTTTGAACATTCTATATATCAAACAATACTAAAAAAACAGTGACAAAAATAAAATAATAATAATGTTTCTTGAGCAGCAAATAATATTATGAATGATTTCTGAGGGATCATGTGACACAAAAGAGTGTAATAATGGCTGCTGAAAATTCAGCTTTGCCATCACAGAAATAAATAATATTTTAAAATATATTAAAATAAGAAAAAAAGTTATTTCATATCGTTCTAACTTTCCAAAAAATAAATAAATACATATATATACATATATATATATATACATATTATATATATATATATATATATATATATATATATATATATATATATATATATATATATATATATATATATATATATATATATATATATATATATATATATATATATATATATATATATATATATATATATATATATATATATATAAATTTCTACATTTAAAGTCTTCAAAATGTGATCTCAAATGAAACGGGCTGAAATCAAAGAAGGTCTCTGTTTTTGCATGTTGCGTTGGACTAATGAAAGTCCTCTGTCATGTCTGTGTTGGATTTCTTTGAACTGTAATTCAATTCATTTCACTTCCTGGCATTCCAATTCAAATTTTAACTCATGGATTGACAGAGAGCCAACACTTTAATTCTAAATTGTAAATATATTCCACTCAAGCCAGGATCATCATCAAGCTGGTCATTGACTAATCATGTGTTATGATGCAAAGCACTTTTGATATGAACATGGAGATTTAGGGGAAGGGAGAATATGAAAAAGAAAAATCCACTTACAGGTGGCCCATCAGCCCCAGCCAGACCATGGAGCCCCTGTTTCCCACTGGGACCCTATAAATGAGAGAGAGAGAGAGAGAGAGAGAGAGAGAGAGAGAGAGAGAGAGAAAAATTAATGCTGTGATTACTGGTATGCTCAAGTGATTCGCTGGGCAACTTTTATATGCAGTTCAATCCTAAAACACTATATTATTATCTTTTTCCTCTTGGTAAAGAGGAGGTCTAATCATACAGTATGTCTGGAAACACTCCGCCACTTCTGGAGTCATATTTCAGACTCTCTGGCCTCCTTCCAAGAGACCTGACAAAATGCTTGTCTGAGAGTCTAACCAATGACAGTTATGTGTGTAAGCATATCTCTTGCTTGTCAAAGCATTAGTGAGTCTTGAGGTGTGTGTGTGTGTGTGTGTTTGTGTGGTTTTTCTCTAGTCAGCAGTCCTCTGCGAGCAACCTACAGCTCAGAAACCGAGGAGTCTGTTGAATCGTTTATAAAATGCCGTCTGTAATAACAAAGACGATGGCTGCCGGGGTGGCCAGTTCTCATTCACAAACTCACTTTCTCTCCAGGTGGACCGATCGGGCCTTGAGGACCAGGCAGACCCTGCAAGACAAGATTTCACAAGTCAGATAGTACAATATGGAATCTTCAGAGGAAATCTGATGGTAAAGTTTATATGGGAAAAATCTGTGTGAGCACCTCCCAGTCAAATCTGAGAAAGAATTAAAAAAAGGATGCATTATTCTGTGCGTCTGTTATAGTGTGTATATATAAGAGTCCTGTACTCTAGAAACACACTTATATTGGATATAGATTTAGATAAATGGCTCTACCAGTTTATTTTTTCTGTCAAATTATTTTAATTACAGGTCATTAAGATCCACCTTTAATAGAGTATAACAGAAAATATTTAAAAAGAGCATGTAATCAACCAACGAAATCACTGTGTTTACATATTTCTAGGGTTGCCACATTCAGCGAGGCAAAATAAGTTTGCTTATTTATAATTATTCATTACTATCATAAGTCTTTTTTGACAGTTCTGCAGCTGTTACCTTGATGAGATACATTTTTATTATTATTTTTGTATTCATTTGCTTGAATTAGGACTGCATTATTATGTTTGTCCCATTTTATCTAAACAATTTAGCACTTTTTCAAATGCCAAATTGTTTATGAAATATGATTTATGTATATATGTATGATTAATATTAATGATAAATCAATAAATAGGGCCTAACAGTAATTATAATATATTCATGTATCCGTCTAATCATGTCTAAAATATAATAATTATGTATACCAAGCTCTGATGATATGGAATATTATATTAATATACTATCCCAATTTTAATAAAACAATAGTCCAATGCCTTTAGAAGCACAGATGTGTCAGGCACTTTAAAGGTAGGCCTATGGTTCACAAAAAATAAAATAAAAAATGAAATAAGTCATAATTTTATCAGGTTGTTTTAAACCTGCATAAAGTTTTTTTTCTTCTGTTGAACACAAAAGAAGACACTTTGAAGAACGTGTCTCAACTAAACAATTGCTGGTTGTAACTTCCACAGTAAGGTTAAAAAAAAGTATTTGGTTACCCACATTAAAGTATCTTCTTTTATGTTCAACAAAAGCAAGACATTATTACAGGTTTAGGGCAACTTGTGGGTGTGTACACATCACAATGACAAAATGTTTATTTTTGGGTGAACTGTCCCTTTAAGTCAGAAAGTCCACTGTGATCAACTGAAATGCTTCTCTGCAAACTGTGCGTTCATCATTAGTTACTGGACAGACACATTGATAACTTTCCCAGTCAGCCCTACATCTGGAAAGCCTCTTGTGTTCAAAGGGCAGATGTGAGCTCCAATGTTTTAAGTCACGCAGGTTTGTTTACCGCAAGCTTTCATGTTCTATTTTGACAAATTGCATCCCGTATTGACTTGATACAGGAAGCATAATTTTACCTTTATATACGGGATGATTCGGTTTTTGGAAATTTTTAGATATTTTCCAATAAAATAGGAAGAGAGAGATTTCGAAGGGGTGGTTTCCCTTTTTCTTTTTAAACTAGCCAAAAAGCTATAGCAAATGTTTGTCACAGTCATGAACATTATTTGATAATTTCTAGTCAGCTCTGGGGTGGTTTTGGGGGAGGGACTTTCTCATTCTGGAAAGCACAGATTGGACAAAATTCTATGCATTACATGAACTTATCCCGTGTTCCATCCTTCTACCTGTAAAAGTACACCGGAAAGGCAGTCAAATCCATGTACTTCCGAGCTCTGACATCACATAGCCCGTGAAATAATGATGGCAGCCCCTACGGATAATAATGCCTACCGATGCAGTGTTTATGCAAGTGGTACATGGTTAGAAATAGACTTTAGGACAATATAACATTGCAATAAACATTATAATTTAGTTACAATTCCTTGCGCTCAGTCAGTTTGGTGTGGCTTGCCTGGAACGCTACAAAGTCGTGGAAAAACCTGCCTGGAATGCAGAATTATTCCATGGTATTTCTGAATACTTGATTCTGATTGGCAGGCAGTTATACATTAAAACCACTTAATGCACAGGTAGTTCCAAGTCAGTTTAATCAGCGTTCATTATTAATGTGCTGCTTTAATTGATGCACACACACAAATACACAGTGAGAGAGTGAGAGGTCAGAGATCGCAGAATGCGCTGCGCAGACACAGAAACTTAATGTCAGCGCTGCCTCGCAACTTTTATTAATAAATACAGTGTTGGGGAATAGCTAGCTAGCAACGGCACTAGCTTAAAGGGGGGGTGAAATGCTATTTCATGCATACTGAGTTTTTTACACTGTTAAAGAGTTGGATTCCCATGCTAAACATGGACAAAGTTTCAAAAAATAAGTTGTACGTTTGAAGGAGTATTTCTGTTCCAAAAATACTACTTCCGGTTTGTCACAAGTTTCGGAAAGTTTTTTTCGAGTATGGCTCTGTGTGACGTTAGATGGAGCGGAATTTCCTTATATGGGTCCTAAGGGCACGTCTGCCGGAAGAGCGCGCGCTCCCGTATAGCAGAGCACTGAGAGCACAACAGACTTCACTGATCAGAGCGAGAGCGTCGCGAAATGTCACAAAAGGAGTGTGTTTTTGGTTGCCAGGGCAAGACAACCCTGCACAGATTACCTAAAGAGAAACAGCATTAAGGGACCAGTGGATGGAGTTTATTTTTACAGAGCATCAACGGAGTTGTGTAAGTGTTTGTGTTTGTTCCCCTGCATTTCGAAGATGCTTGTTTTACAAACAAGGCCCAGGTTGACGTTGGATTTGCACATCGTTTATTTCTTAAGGATAATGCAGTCCCAACGAAAAAGGGTCACGATTGTGTGTTGGAACCACATGCGGTGAGTAAAACGGCTTCAAATATCTCTGTGTTGTTAACTTAGCTATCGTCGCGTAAGCACATCAAGTAAACAACATGTGATGTTGTCATCAAACTGCACGAGTAAAACTGCTTCAAATATCTCTGTGTTGTTAACTTAGCTATCGGCGCGTAAGCACATCAAGTAAACAACATGCGATGTTGTCATCAAACTGCACTTTCCACATGTACAGCTAAAAAAAAAAAAAAACAACAAAGTGGAACTTAATCATTTTCCAAAACCGCTAAGCAAATATATATACAGTTTCAGTACATACCACATAGAGCCGCTGTTGTTGCTGCTGCTCTTGTTAAATTTCAGCCTCTGGATCATAAATATACGCTGAATCTGACTGTTAGCAATGGTTTGTTTTGGTTGGTTTTGTCCTCACGTAATGTCACAGCTTCCAAACGCTATCAGCGCAAAGCCTACTGGTTCTCGTGATTCTTTAGCTCCGCCCACACGTCACGCCTCCAGCCGGTCGTGTTTTTCCGGGAAAAATCGGTACAGACTATCTTTCTCTTATGAATATAATAAAACGGTTTAGGGGTAGGTTCAGGGTTAGTACCTAGTTATTACATATTTATTGTAATTACTATAATAAATACATAGTATGTACATAAGGAACAGGACTGTAAAATAAAGTGCTACCAACTTTTTGGAGTTATGAAGGATGCAGTACTACTCTATAGGTACTCAAGATTAACAGGATATTGAGTGAAAACGAGCATTTCACCCCCCCCCCCCCCTTTAAATACATTTTTCATTAGCTTTAGAGTAACGACGCTACTTTAACAGTGTAGCTTTTCCGGTAGCTAACTACTTTTTAGTGCGACCAAATGCTACATTCTCTTTTGCGTTGTGACGAGTCACAAGTCTGTAATGCACTTTAGCAGCACATGCAGTGTCTTCTTCTGAATAGATCACAAACTAAATTTGATCATTACCGCCATCTGTTGTGATATCACACATCACACGGCTTTACAGTCTTTCCACTAACAAGAGGTCATCTGATGATTTTGCAAAGGATGTTCAGGAGTTGATATTTCACATTAATCATCTGTAATTTATGCAAAACAAACATAACAATTTTTATTTTTTACCTTTACGCCATTTTTTTCTAAAAGTATGCACCATCTTTTAGGTCAAATACTTGCATTTGGGCTGTTAACAAGCAAATGCAATCAGTATCAACAAAATTGATCTTTGCAATGCAGAGGAAACAGAAGCTGCATCTGAAGTGGCATTTAGATGTTTTTACACACTCTTTAATGCAGCTCTGTGGGACATGGAATACTTTACCCTGCAGTTACAAATAAATGAATAATGTTTTGATATTGTAAACATAAAACATTGACAACTGATGTTTGAAATTATTTAAAAAATGAAAAGGTACCTTAAATGTGAAATTAAAACCCCCAGTAAGTGGTAGTCATTAAATACTACCTGTGCTGTGAGTTTAACCTAGTTATCCATATAGACTCCTCCGTATCCAGTTGTATATAATTTGTTCTTGCATTGATGTTATGTTAGCAGCAATTTTGCACTTTGACAGTCAGTTTAAGATAACCTAACTTTATATAACTATAGCCTATTTTATAATTGTGTGCAGTGTTGGGTGTAACGCTTAGAGCTGTAGTCAAATCCAGCTTTATCGAGTCCAAGTCAAGTCCAAGTCCAGGACTAGTCGAGACCGAGTCAAGACCGAGTTCAAAGAGGGTCGAGTCCAAAAGTTTCGAGTCCAAGTCAAGACCGAGTCCAAATGAGAGAAAAAAGGATCCTCTTTAAGACCACATACTTAACTACTGATAATGTATGTGATGCGAGAGACAGCATATCTCTATTCAAAGAAAATAATTTTACATTATTATTTGTAATGATCAAAAAGCATGTGCAAAGTAACAACTCTGTAGGACAAGTGTCTCCAAACTAGATCCTTGAGGGCCAATGCCCTGAAAAGTTTAGCTGCAACTGGCCTTAAAACACCTATCTAGAAGTTTCTAGTGTGTCTAGTTAGAGCTTGATTAGCTGGTTCAAGTGTGTTTAATTAGGGTTGGAGCTAAACTAAAGGATACTGGCCCTCTAGAACCAAGTTTGGAGCTGTAGGGTCAAATTATTTTTATGTACTTTATTTACATTTTATTTACTTTATAATGCTGCTGTTGCTGACATTATGTCTGTTGTCAAAAATGTAAATGACTGATGGCTTGGCACAGTCTCTGGATAGCTCGGGATATGACGCATGCACACGGTTAAGGCTAAAAGGGATACGTTTGGCTCTACTGGGCATGCGCACATAAATACAGAATTTTTTTTGTCATACTGTATTAGGGCTTGCATAGACTAGTCAGTGCTGTCGGAAACAATCGACTTCTCCAGCATGCATTAACCATAATTCATACAAAGTGTTTGCAAGTACGACGTGAAATTTAGGATATTATTTTAGGACAATATTTCATTGAGCGGTTACATTCTATGACCTTATCTATGTTGCATGTTAAAATAAAATATGTAATGTAATAATTAGGCTTGTGCCTGAAGCCAAATACCTTACGAATAACAGACAAGGAATAATTCTGCTTGAATACTTGGCTGAAGCTGGCACAGTCCGGAGTTTGCTAGATAACAGGTGAGCCAGGGGATCAGCGCAATATTATACACAGACCTCTAAAGTCATGAGTGTGAAGTGAATGAATGTAAACTTTATGAGTGAAAAGAGCACAAATCAAACACTGCATTGCTGTTGCCTCTCCGTGCATCTCTCAGAAATCAGAGCTTTGCAAGAGTAATTTCACCAATAATAATACATCATACACGTTATATTATTTGTATATATTTAAAAGGCAATGATCTAAAGCTTAGGCTACGATATGAAACAAATGAATGGAATAAGAACAGCACACTCACCAATCAAACAGCCGCGGTGCGCATCTCAGCCTCTCAAAAACCAAATCAGTTCTCTATCAAGAGTAGGCTAATAATCAGCTGAGATACAGATACATTTTCTACTTGTCCTACATGTTTGCATCTTTATCTTTTGCTGGTTTGCGCAGCACGTACACATTTTTTTGTGAAGTTCACTAAACATTATAGACTCGCTTAAAGAGTTCTGCATAATGAAAATGTGTGCATTGAATTGATTCAGTCCTGTTCAAATGATCACTGAACGTTTGTCATGACGTCTCTCTGCTTGCATGATAAATATTGGTCACACTTTATTTTAGGGTCCAATTCTCACTATTAACTAACCATTAACTATGACTTTTGTCTCAGTTAACTCCTAATTTGCTGCTTATTAATAGTTTATAAGGTAGTTGTTAAGTTTAGGGTATTGGGTAGGATTATGGATGTTATGCATTATATGTAATTTATTAGCACTAATAAACAGCCAATATGTTAATAATAGACATGTTAATAAGCAACTAGTTATTAGTGTGAATTGGACCCTATACTAAAGTGTAACCTAAATATTATTTTAGAAATTAATAAATATTTTCGTTTAACATGACATACTTGTTCAGTGATAACTACTAAAAAAAAAAAAAAGATAAAAAAGTCATAACAGTCTTATTAAGTAACTGTACAACGTTGTATCTGAATGCAGATACGAAAAATGTTGTGATTGTTACAAATACAATAACTGGTTGTTACATGGAAATATAAGCATATGTAATGTCATAATTATAAAGTTTTTTAAAATTTACATATGTAATGGTTGCATAAGGCTATACATTAATAAGCGTTTATTGATAAAAAATAATAATAATGTGATTTCAGTAGTCTTGCAACCGCTTTATTGTACAACATTAGTATTTCTTTATTGTAAATGGTAAGTTTAAGGCTATCTAGGTGTAGTCGTAAATAAAACACAATCTAACAGGTAGAAAATTAAGTTCAGAAGCAGCAAGTGCACCTCTGCTCATGCACATCCTTTCCCATAACAAAACTGAAAGCTAAGCCAGGATGGAGATACAGCTGATCATAGCTGTACAGGATAGCCATTTTTAAAATGAATTTATTAGCAGAGTTACTCCTAGGGTGCACTTTCTGCCCTTTTCTACTTTTAAATATTCTCTGATTATGTAATCCATATGAAACAAAGCTATCTGATCCATTTACACTACTGTTCAAAAGTTTGACAGTGAGGCTGCATTTATTTGATGAAAAAAATACACTAAAACAGTATATTGTGAAATATGTTTATAATTTAAAAGTATTATTTTCCAATTGAATATGTTTTCAAATGTAATTTATTCCTGTAATGCAATGCTGAATTTTCAGCAGTCATTACTCAAGTTTTCAGTGTTCCATGACCCTTTAGAAATCATTCTAATATGCTGATTTGCTGCTCAAGAAACATTTATTATCATTGTTGAAAATGGTTTTGCTGCATAATAGTTTTGTAAACCGTGATACTTTTTTTTTTTTTTTTTTTTTGCTGGATTTGTTTTGATGAGTAGTAAGTTGAAAAGAACAGCATTTCTTTGAAATATAAAATTTTTACTTCATACAAAATAAAAGTATTAATTTATTTTAATACATCTACCTTTTTGAACAGTAGTGTACAAACAGTATATCTACAAAATATTGTTGTCAACTTTTAGGAGTTCACTGGTGTATACTACTGTAGATTACTTCGAAGCTAATAGATCAAGTAATGGAAGAGGGGAACTGAAAGATTCTTGATAAGAAAAAAAAATACAATAATGTCATCTAAGAGAAAGAGAGAGAGAGAGAAAGAGAGAGAGAGAGAGAGAGAGAGAGAGCAGACTGACAAAAGATGATCAATAGACTGATACTTACATGTGGACCGGGGTTACCCTGTTGTCCAGGTGGTCCAGGCTCTCCTTGAGGACCCTGTTAGAACCATAAAAAAAAAAAAAAACAACAACAACAACAAAAAAAACATTTAATACACAACACTGTGTTTATTCCTACACTTAACTGCTCCAGGGAGCCTATGACATTTTATAAAGATACGAAAAACGGTACCTCAAACTCCAAAAATACTCTACATGTTAAACAACAGACATGTGAAAATTACAAATCCATCTTTTTCCATTAGCCTTCCTTCCTCAATTGCACAGCCTACTGTTATAAAATCTAATACAGCAGCGTTAAATCACTGGCAAAAAGTAGGTGACATAGAGAGAGGTAAAATTTCATAAACTGCAAATGTGTAAGTAGGGAGGTTGTAAGAGACCTTGATTAAATGGAGAGCTGATAAATGATGATAATATAAAATGTATTTGTTTTCATTTTATTGAAATTATCTCCAGTGCTATATCTGTCATTTAATAAACCCAAATGAGTTGATTTGCTAGCTACCTAGTTTGACCAAACATATATATATATATATATATATATATATATATATATATATATATATATACTGATGCATAACTGTAATCTATGTGATTCAACAGAAATACTTGCTCATAAAATTAATGACAACACAGTCTGTTGAGTCACTGTTATGACTGTTTAATAGTTAATTCAAATTTGGCACTCTCTCTTTTATTTACGTTATTAAAATTTTTAATCTAAGTCAATCTGGACCTACCAAAAACCCTCACAGACCATATTTTGTGAACAAATGAAAAAGAAACGCACAGAATCATGGTGAAAACATTGTAGTGAATGGCTGCATGAATCCGGTCTTGCATATTTATTGGCAGACTTCATACCTTCTTCATTTCAGCACTTCCCAGTCAAAGCTCACCCCCTGCTGCCACAGTAACAGTGACATTAACTCTCTCCTGCCAGGCCCACGGTTTCTCTTATCTAAAAGCCTCATTCAGATGTGACCTTTGCTCGGGATAACAAATATGTTTCAGAGTGGTCAAAAGTTGTCAGTTAACCAGGAAACCCCTTCATGGGGCCTAGAGATGAGAGGCACAGTATTAAAGCAGGGGAGGAAAAAATCCTTACCATGTTTCCTTTAGGGCCAGGTGGTCCATCCAATCCAGTAAGACCCTGCATGTGTATAAAACAGAGGTGTCTGTGAGTTTCATGCTATTTGAACAGTTGTAATTAAGAAAGTGTGGTGTTTATGGTACATACATGCTGTCCAGAGGTACCAGGAGAACCTCTGGGGCCCAGCAGTCCTCTTGGACCCTGGTAATCAATAAAAGAGACATATTGTGAGATTTAATCAGACTGTTATACTGAAAACACGTGGTCTTCAGGCGGTGGACAGAGATATGGAGCAAGAAGCCCTTTTACATATGTGTATTATTTTAAGTTACACAATATTAATACAATATTAATGTATTGTTCTATTATGAAGAGCCAAAAACAAACTTCATTGAGGGCTGTTGGATGAAAGTAAATTTTGCATTATATGCAATAGGTAACACTTTCTATAATAAATTTGAAAGTGTCAAATTAACTTTCATTAATAAATCATTAACAAACATAATATAATGCTTAATGGTTAATTAGTTCATATATATTCAAAGAGTTAGAAATGTGAGATAAAGTGCTTGTTTGCTAATAAACTTATTAAACATTAGATAATGTTCAAACAAATCTATTTCCTGTCAGTCAAAATGCTTACAAATGTCATTAACTTTCAATTTCATCTGATCAAGCACTTGTTGAGAATCTACAAATGAGTTTTACAGATGTTATAAAATGATTAAAAGCTTGTGTTAATGTACAACACGTCAGCTTCTATTGAGGTGCGATGCAGGTAAGGTTAGGGATGGGTTTGGTTTGGTGGTATGAATAGGTTTAAGGGTTGGGTAAGGGGTCAACAGTATACAGGGGTCAGTTTGATTATAATAAGGGAACATGGTTCATTATGTTTATATAATTTTGTTTTGGTAATAAACAAGTTTTTTTTTTTTTATTACAATCTGTTATGTCCTTCGCAAGCATTTAGCTAAACTTAACCAGCCACTGATTACACAACCCTTGTTACATTAGCTAAAATTCCAACGCCCATAAATATTTGCAATCATTAGCAATCACATTTACAAATAATGAATAGCTTCAACTTTAGATTGGCTACTACAAATGAAGATCATATGAACTGAAAGATTACTGACATTTGTAAGCATTTCAATTTACATTAAATAATCATATGTTAATCATTAGGTTCATTAGTAAACATAAAAAAAAAAACATTATCTAACATTTCTAGCTATGTGAATATATATTAACTAATGAAATGTTAACCATTATATAATGTTTGTTAATGATTTACAACAATATTATATTAAAATCGCATTAATCCCGTCTTGTGTTATGGCATGGCAGAACAAAGGAAAATGCATCATCGGCCCTGGTTTAAGTATTAGTATAGGTATATATTGTGATTTATATATTTTATGATGATGATTAAACTACAATATTATTAAAATGTTATAATTATTGAGGAGTCATTTAAATGTGCATTATATTTTTATGTTTTAAAGTGGAAAGGACAACAAAACATTCTGCTGAGCTTTATTATTGAGTATTATATTTTCTATTTTTCTTTTTCTATTTTTTTTTTACTAATTTTTTTTTTTTTTTTTTTTTTGATTCCTGGTGGATTTCTTGTAGTTACATTGTATAATAGTAAAAATGTTCAAAGGTATGTCTACTCTGTGGTCTAGACTGCTTAAAGTTTCATATTAAATTATCTTAAGGGAAAAATAAAGGTTAATTATTAATTTTACAGTCAGCACAAAACACAGTTTAAGAAAAGAAATCCTGAATATGTTTTTTTTTTTTTTTTTTTTTATTACTAATTCTAATTGGTTTGCAACTATGTAAAACAGAAACAAAGCCACATTAGGTTTTTGCTGTAGATCCAGAGGTACATCAATTGTGGAACTCGCTCCAAATCAATTCCATATCTTCAGGGCTGATTTTGTTATTTGTAAGATTCCTGAGTATTTAGTCAAGAGCATGTAAAATATGTGAGACTATTAGTGTGTCATAATAAAAAGAGAAAGAAAGGGAGCTGGAGAAAATAGAAAATGTCTCCGGTTACTGTTGTAATTTTTTTCCTTGAGAGCAGTAACGAGACATAGCTGTGGGAACTCCTCCCCTTCTACAGTTTCCGGAAGTCTTAAAGGATAAAACCAGTTCAATGAACTGGCTAATTAACGCTCAACTATGCAAATAGCCTGGTGGGCAGTATAAATGCAATGCAATTGCATCAGAATCCGAGACTGGACGCTGCATTACTGATCGAGCAGCAAACATGGCAATCTTCGCAATGTCTCATTCCTTCTCTCAGGAAACCGAGGTTACGACAGTAACCGGAGACGTTCCCTATCGAGTGTTCACTCTACATTGTGGGAATCGCTTTGGGAACGATATACAATCCCACCATGAGAGCGGCAAAGATCAAGCCATACAAAGGCTAAGACTACACCAAGCATGGAGTAGAACAACAGACATTCTCAATAACAATGCCCGCTAGGCAAACATATACTTTTTAAATACCAATAAAGTGGAGGTATATTTGCTTATATCAGTGTTCTTGTTATTAAATGTGACAAAAAAAAAAAAAAAAAAAGCTTTTACTGTTCTAAAACAAATTTGTGAGCAGTATTGGAATTGAAGATGTTAGAAACACATGTCATTGTTGTCATGTGGTGAATTTGACCAATCGTGAAACAGCTGTATCGTCATCAGCAATCTGCAGTCGTTCCGGAGAAACTGCAGTACTTTGATGCCACACGTGATAGTGACGCGACGTTTAAAATTTCTAACCGCATGCACTGCTTCAAGTCAGCTGCTGATCAGTCTGTGCAGAGCTGCATGAGTCGAAAGCACCTTGTAGACGCAAAGCATCATTAATTTTTTTGCAAAAATAATGTTTAAAGGAAAAAAACAAACATTTAATATACACTGCCTTTTAAAAATCCAAGTACTTTTCAAGTACCTTCTCAAAAATATGTCTGTTTCCAAGGGTTTTCCAGGACTTAAATTTCAAAAGTCAAAGCACTTTAAGCACCTTGTACGAACCCTGCATTGTCTGGCACAGTGTCAACAGGACTTGCGGTATTAAACTGTGCTCATTGCAAGTAAGCAATAAGTAAAAACCACATACATAAAATGTAAATAGTCAAGCCCAAATCCCTAAACATTAGGCCATGACTTATACAGGGACTCCAGATGGTGAAGCAGTGCATCTGTATGACCCACAAGCATATCTTGTGAATGGGCTACAATCACACAATCAGCCAATCGTCCATATAGTAGAATTTAGATACCGCTCGCTCTGAGAGAGGAGAGTGCCAGATTCTTGCACGTCGAGTGGTACAGCAAGTTTAAAAGTCAACACTGGTGTGCTGTACCCTCAAAAGCAAACCTCAGAAATTCATGGCTGTGGTGTGGTGCTGTCCGAATATGGAAGAATGCTTTTTCCAGATTTACAGATGCAAACCAGTCCCCGGAACGGTTTGTGCCAGGATCTGCTTCAGAATCATCATACTGAATGTGAACTTGTGATGTGCTGTTTGATGGGTCTCAGGTACCGATCAGACGGAGTCCCCCATCTCTCTTGTGGTAACACAAAGTAGCTCAGAAGACACTGCTTTATCACTTCTTTTGCAAGCAAGCTGTGAACCTCATGTCTCAAAACTGGAGCACTTTGAGGCAATGTCAGTGATTGAGTAATGTGATTGAAACAGGTGGTCTGTGTCTGAACTTGTGAGAATACCCGTGTTCTATTATGCTCAGCAGCCAGTGCGAAGTGCCTGGAATAGCTCTCCATGCATCTAGGAACTGAAATAATGGCCGTATCACTCATTATCGCTTGCAGTGATGTTTGAAGACTGGCGCCTCACCCTAGCGAGGCTAAACACACTGGCAAGGAAATGGCTCATGGAGGATAACACTGATAACAGGCACAGACAGCAGCTCTGTGCTGCTCTGAGGCAGGGCGAGTAATGCTGTATAGATAGAATTAGAATAGAATAGAGGAGGGAACTGATCTTTTGAGAGAGTGCTTATGTACTTATTGGCAAACAGAAACATGAACCTTGCATTTTCACCTGCAGGAGCAAGGGGAACAATGCAGGATATGGTGCTTGGGGGCCAGGCCTCCAGCAAGCTCTCTACTCCTCTTGGCAGGTCTGTCAGTATGAAGGCTTGGTAGCCGATGGTTTCTTAGCCATTCATTAAGCGGAGTGGGGTGCAGGAGAGGAGAGTGATCTCGACAGTGGATAGAATGCACAACGGGACAGCACACTGACTCATCACCTTCGCACACTTTGTGCCTCAGAGAATCACTCAATAACAGACTCCACAACATCACCGAAGAGGCCGTAGGGAGTGATCTGCGCATTAAGGAGCACCATAATGTAAGTCTACAAGGCTTTAGAAGGCAGCCTGAGGTCCACGACAAGCGTGGCAAAGAAACGGCACAGATGTGTAGACAATCTTCTCGAGGGGGGGAATACGCACATAACCATGAGCCTCTGCCTTGTCCACGAAACATGGCTAGAATATTGGACATCAGAAAAACCAGAACTCTCCTCCTCGAAGCAGCCCGGCGGAGGCTTGACTGGAAGTACCAAGTATCGAACCAACTCCTGGCAGTTTCCTCTGCCCAGTTTGGGTTGCTCAGGGCAGAGGTTCTTGTCAGCCAACGGGATTCAGGGAGGGGAGGGCCCACCAGTGGCTCGCTCAAGTTGATACACTTTTCCTAATTAGATAATTCACAAAATTGTAACTCGATAATTGAGACCTTACGTGAAACATTTACACTGCTTGTGTTTGGGGTCTCAGAGACTTGAGGTAATGTTGTGAAATACTATTCCAAATCAAAATTAATGTTAATATTTTTAAATATATTTTATTAAAATTAATTTAATTTACAGTATATCCTTTATCGCCATGATGGCAAAACTGATTTTCAGGAGCCATTACTCCAATCTTAAGTGTCACATGATTGTCCAGAAATCATTCTAGTATGCTGACTTGGTGCTCAAAAACATTTTTTTTTAAATCTAAATCTTTTAAAATATATATATATATATATATATATATATATATATATATATATATATATATATATATATATTTTTTTTTTAGGATTCTTTCAAATAAATCAAATAAATCTAGAAATATTAATGCCACTTTAGATCAATTGAATGTGTCCTTTATATATATATATATATATATATTTTTTTTTTTTTTTTTATCTAACTGACCCCAAACTTTTGAATGTTAGCATATCTAGGTTTTTTTTTTTTTACCTTTTGCCAAGGTCAAACTGACCCCAAACCTCTGAACATTAGCATATCTAGGATTTGTATTTTTTTGGTATCTTTTGCCAGGGTCAAATTGACCCCAAACAGAAGTTATTTCATTATATTGGAAAATAGTCATATTTCATAAATCTGTGTCTACACTGTGACGCAAAAGAGGATTAATGCTTCAAACAACATGTCTACTAAGCTTTGAATATTTCATATAAAAATATTAAAATCATTTTAAGGGAAAATATGACAAGGGGATACAAAATGATAATGGAGATGCTTACACTTTCTCCTTGCATTCCTCTCTGTCCAATCTCACCATCCTCGCCCTGCAGACAAGAGCACAAACACACTTGCAAACATGTCTGCACACACCTATGCAAGAACATACTGTATACATTGAAATAAGAAACAAATGTCACTTGGTCAAACGCACCCTTGGTCCGTCCTCTCCTGGAGGGCCTGGTGAGCCAATGGGACCTGCCTCACCCTAAAAGAAAAAGTAACGAAAGAGATCAAAAGACAGAGAGAGAAAAAGAGTACATGTATTATTACGGTCCCTGCCTGCTTTTGGCTCCATGCATTGTTAGGGCCCAAGACCACTATTTATAAGACTGCATCCCTATAAGAAGAGGCTATAACATAGCGGGCCTGTAATTACCCAGGGCAGGTTTAGGAGGACAGCACTTTGGCTGGAAATATACACAGCTCCCTGTGATCTGCAGGCCTCTTTCACTATTCTAGCCCAGGCCAAGCAAGCCACACTCTGCTGTGCCTTGCGAGGGCAGCTTTTGATTTGCCAGAGGAACGCAAGCAAGCCAAACAACCCCAGTGCCACTATAATGAGGTCAACTTCTCCTGCCATTATGACTGTAAGCATGCTAAACAAAACGTACAGCGGCAGACATGGAACATTATAAAAATGCACTCGGTCTTGACAGGAACCAAAAAGAAGCTTTTCAAATAAAGTTAAGGCAATTCTGTAGATTTCTCTAGGAAAACTGCTGCTAAGGAATGAAATGAAACCAGGCAAGAATTTTTCCCATAATCATAAAGTGCTGTTCGAGACAAGCTGGAAGTTTGATAATTGAGCATTAAAAATAAATTTTTCACATGGGTGGTGGTCAGTCTTGCGTTCTGTTGTCTAGAACAATTCTGTTTCATTTCAAGTATTACAGCAATGATGAGAAACTAAGTATGAGTTTTCTAAGAATAGCTCAGCAGCACTTACCCTGTGTCCCTTCTCACCAGGAAGACCAGGAAGTCCATCAAATCCTCGGTCTCCCTGTGAGACAGCAATCACAACAATGAGAAAGTTCAAACATAAGTGCATAATTCTGTTAAGTGTTTACCTGTTAACCGTATACGGGATGCCTACGTTTACTTCAGTATATTACAATTAAATCCTAATCTAATCACGACAAACTATATATAGTTGGAAAGGTCTAAGACTCCTAAATAGATATTTTACCAATATTTTTTTTTTGTAAAAAATAATGTAGGAAAATAAATAGGTTAATTTATAGCAAGAGTGCACCTCAAAAACCTACATCATAACAGAAGTTCTGTCCTTTGTCAAAAAAAAAAAAAGTATTCTTTGTTGCCTTTTTCTCTATCACACTTTAGAAATCATCAGAAATTATATATCACTTGAAAACTTAAAATCTCAAAATTCATCCTTTGAAACCCATTTTAAAATCAAACCTTGCGTTTCCATGAAAATGGTACATCAAAATCATGTTACAAAATGTTTTCACTCATGAATTATAAAAATGTAGGTTTGGATCATGCAATTTCAAGTCTATATTCAAAAATGTGTTTGACAGTTAACAGGTTAATGCGTTCCATACAATCAGTTTTACTTATTTCTGGCCAATGCATTTTCCTTAAAGGTCCTAAGACATGAAAATTTCACTTTCTGAGGTTTTTTAAGATTAATACGAGTTCCCCTAGCCTGTATATGGTCCCCAAGTTTCTAGAAATTTGAATCGGTGTAAATTGAGATTTTTCTATCTTTCTCTGCCTTTGAGAAAATGGAAGCTCAAACGGCTGATCTTGAATCTCCTCGTTGTGACGTTGTAACGAGAATTGTTACCTCCCCTTTCTCTGCTTTGCCCGCCCAAATATTTACATATAATTCAGTCACAATGTCAGCACGGGCGTTAACAGACTTTTATGATATGGATTCGACAGCAACGGTACAAACAGTGAGTAACAGTGTTCATTAATGCCTGATCTGTGATCAGTGATTTCTGATGGGTAGCTAATCATTCAAGTTCACACAGACTTTCTTTCTAAATCGTTTAATACTGTTTATGCATCAGTGAATCAAGCCAGTGACTAAACGATCAACTTCGCGTTGTTTCTCTTAGTAGCATGAAACAAATCTGTTATTTAAATTGTGATTTAACTACAGAGAGCGATCAAAGAACGCTCGCTTTTGTCCGGAGCTGTTACACATCGCGAGTATATCTGCACACTTGCCCAAACTGCCGTTACAATGAATGACGCTGTTATGCTGCACAACGGAGCTCTTACTGTATTCATGTGTTTGCTGTTAGCTGTGGTGAAAGCATTTTGTGAGAAAACGTGTTGCAATAATGACGAGATCACTGCATCCCCGCGATAAACAGACTCTGTCTACTCAATGCTCATCACTGCAGCCTTTCATGTGATGGGAAAAGATTGAATTTTTTTTTATATAATCCACACTTCCACGATTCGTTAATCTCGACAGCTGTAATAGTAAAAAAAAAAAAAAAAAAAATATATATATATATATATATATATATATATATATATATATATATATATATATATATATATATATATATATATATATATATATATATATATATATATATATATATATATAAGGAAATGATCCATGTCATGGGACCTTTAAAACTAGAGCTGTGCATTGATTTAAAAAGATCTAACAAATGAACTGCATAGTGTGTGTGTATGCGCGTGTGCACACTTAATTGGACCTATAGTTTGTAATCACAAATAGTATTTCACAAAAATATATTTATACCGTACATTTTCAAATTAATCTAAAATACAGACACATATATAAATTATTTTTTTTTTAAATGTACTATCAAGGCCAGTGTGCCATATATATATATATATATATATATATATATATATATATATATATATATATATATATATATATATATATATATATATATATATATATATATATATACATATATACATATATATATACACATATATATATATATATATATATATATATATATATATATATATATATATATATATATATATATATATATAAAAACAATACATCTGGCCTTCTTTTATTATTTCTGTGGATAAAATAGCCATTTATAGCTATTATGTAGGCCTAAACTGCAAATTATCAGACCAATGTTTTTGTGTATCATTTAATTAAGTATATCATCAAAACACAAAAACAACTCCCCACTCCCAGCTTTCAATACAAAAGAAGCAGTTCTGAAACTTCAAGCAGTGCTAACTGTGTGAAAGCGGAGGTGATTTTACCTTGGCTCCTGATTCTCCAGGAATTCCTCTGGCTCCATCAGCTCCATTTCGGCCCTGTAAAACCAAGTCGCATCATCAGACTGATGTTATGTGTTATGTTGTATTTAAACAACTGCAGAATAAGTGTGAGACAGGAAATGACGTGAAGCACACCTAATTAAGTTGTGTTGAGTCTACAGCAAGTTCGGGGATTGAGTTAGTGTGTCAATTTGACTAATTTATTGCGAAACTGTGAATAAACTGTGTCAAAGGAGAATCTGAGAAAAGTTTCTCACTAAAACTGGCAGATGTGTATGAGAATCCAACAGACATCCGTCATTCAGTAAAGCTGAAACAGGTTAATTAAGGTCAAGGTTAACAGGCACAGACAGCTTCATGGAAAATCTATTGCGTGGTTGGAGAACGAACAGTGGGCTTCTTGCAGAAGAGCCTTTCAGCTTCACTTTGCCGATGTACTTCAGCAGAAGTGTATTATGTATGCCACCCTTTTTGCTTTTTCAGTGTAATGTCACAATCAAACACTACCAACTACCACATGAGCAGATTTTTCCTATTCTTACCCTTTTTCCTGGTTTTCCAAGAGGTCCAGTAGGACCCTGAAGTCCTCTTGGTCCCTTAAAAACACACAACATTCTGTAATGAATTTTTACCGCTAAATGACAAGCGAAAAGCAGTGTTGAAAATTAAGTAAAAGTAATTGTTAAATTGTTACTTTTTATATAAAAAAAACACTTTGAGCCTAATACATCTTCCTCAGCATCAGCTGACTGAGACTCTCCCTTCTCCAGAGTAGAAGCGCAAGTGTTTTTTTACATTAGAAAGTGCAATTTAACTGCAGACAAGTTATATATAAAAAAATATATATCTAAAAAAACTTGAATACCAGTCTAAAATGCTGATTTGCAGCTCAATAAATATTTCTTACTATTATCAATGTTGAAAAAATAAATTGTGCTGCTTTTTGTGAAAACCATGATACTTTTTTTCAGGATTATTTGACAAATAAAAAAAGTTTAGAGAACAACATTTATTTTAAATTTTTATTAAAATATTTACAATAAATAATCAGGAATACTCATATCATTGTTCTATAGATTAAGATTACAATTAGGATTAAAGACGTTAAATCAGGTTGATAAGAGACATAGTCACCTGTGGGCCAGGATCTCCACTTTCCCCTTTAGCACCGGGTGCACCAGGACCACCCTGAAACACACACATGCACAAATGAGTTTTACGTGTCACACACCTCTCTAAACACCAATATCATATGTGTGGAGCTGTGTTTGGGTCACACGCGGAATACCCATACAAATGCGTCTGCCATTGCTATTAAAGGGCATTTGATTTTGGAGGCAGCTGTGGAAAGGAACGAGAGAAATTCTAGTGGCATTCTTATATGATTCATCCCAAGAAGATGAAATACAGAACAAGAAAAATGACAAAAGAAATCTGAGAAGGTACCCATGAAAACAAACTGCAGAGAGCCTGAAAGCACATCAGCACAAAAGAACTGTTCATTTTCTGGACATATGTGTTCCCTGGGAATCGAACCCACAACCCTTTGCGCTGCCCTTTGCGCATACATGTACCGTAAATATATTTAGATTTCTTGGTGCATTTCAATTACTAACTTACTAACTAGTTTAGCATAGCCAGACATTCAGACTGATGGCGGAAGCTCCGGGAACCTTGGCCGCTTTGAATGAAGCAACCAATCATCTTTAGTTTTGTGCCATGTCATGTTTAGGGGCTTGGAAATGTTCCCACAATAACAGACCAGTGTGTAAAACTCTTGGATGTCTTTTAAAGAGTCTATGCCTTGAACTTTATATATTTCAGATCCTTTTGAAAATCCAGCACTTAGTTGTTCCGGATAAGCACTCATTGTCACAGTTGTAAACACAAGACTTTCTTTTAACATGAGGGCGTTTGGTGACAAGGCACCTTTGTTTCCAGGCAGAATGTTAAAGAAAGCAACACACATGTCTCATGGAAATCCTGTATATTTTAACCAATCCAATGACGACCTCGAAACTCCTAAAGTGTTTCCAATTTTGTGTGCCGTATGCATCAGGCGTTCTGCCAGTGGTCTGTGGGCATGATGTCTGAAGCTGAGACTACTAACTAACTCACTAACTAATAGCTGCAAAAGTTTGGTAAAAAAAAAATGCTACAGTTTGTAAAAATGTTTTCACCATATGAAGTGGATGTGGTAGTGACAGAACAGATTTATTTTGTTAAAAAAAAAAAAATAATTTTAATTGTTTTCCTCAATTTAAATGGTCTATGCCATTTAGAAGTGGGACACTTACCACAGGGCCGGAACGTCCGGTCAATCCCATTGGACCAGGTGCTCCCCTCATAGTCAACTGCAGCAACAAAACAAATGGTCAAAAAATAAAGTTTGCAAACCTGACATTAACTGCAGCAGAGTAAATAAGTGTCACTGGCGACTGGTACATTTCCATGTACCATACAGTGTTATGAGAACTTGTCTTTGTTTTAACAATCCATTTAAACTTACTAACATACATTATCTGCACCTAACACACTTATTTCATTCAAACATTCAGGGCAACATGAACAAGGGTACACACCTGGGCCTGGGCAAGGATGGCTTGGGCCTGAGCTTCTTGTGCCGTCACCACTGGACCTTTTGAAGCTTCTCCACCAGCACGGAACTGTCAGAGAAACATTCACAAACACAGAAATCACAAGTTTATTTCAGTACTTTTACCACATGCTGGAATTTAGAGTGGCCACTGGAGTCACTACGACATAAAACGGCTGTAACAGTCTTTTCATTATGGGTTTGCATCTGGGCTCCAAAATGCCAGTTTGTGCAGAGTTAATGTGGACTGTTTGATGTAGCTTGAGTGTAGTGGGGTTACAGGGTGGGGTCAGGACGTGTCGCAGCTGTAACAATTCATAACCTACTTGGACGTTCACAATGATAGTAATTTGTCTGATGTTAGAGGAAGTGGCCATTTGTAACTGATTTTGAGATAAAGTTTGGCGGTTTCTCTAAGAATGCGGGCTGGAAAATCGTGTCCTTAATCAGAATCAGTGGAAATGTATGGGTTGGATGAACTTACCGGCAACATGAGAATGGTGCCAGAGGGCCCTGGAGCTCCATCTGCGCCTGGCAAACCAGGACGACCAGGAGGGCCCTGAGAGAAGAAGAGAGAAGGAGAAAAGAATTAGGGAGAACTGAAGGAAGTGTGTGGGAAATGAATGTGTAAATCGCTGTACAAAAAAGAAAATTAAAGTCAGGGAAAGATTGTTTCTTTAAAGTTTAAACTACAACAATCCACTCATGAGCAAAGAAAAAGAACTGTAGGATTGTCTTAAATAGTTAGTTAAGTCTCCAAAACCTACTCAAAATCCCTAAACCGTTTACGAAAACAAAAGTTGACTAAATTGTTTTGAGAAAAATCCTGAGGCAAATTGCACCTAAACTGCAGGAGATTTCCACAGTGCTCCTTAGACCCAAAATCAAATATAGCTAATGTGCTAAAGCCCATCAGTAATCCATAATAATACACTTAGGTTTATTTCGCTTTATAATTATACAGATGTTTATGCATGTTTTGTGTTGTTTATAGTTCCTTTCATTGCACTGTTTATTTGTGTGTGCGCTCGTAATGAAACTGACACACCACAAGAAAAGCGGGAAGGACTGTAACACATGCACACATATAATAGAGTTCTGCTAGGGTAGTTTTGGGAAGAGATTTTAGCAGGCATGTCACGCTCCTCTTGTAGATTGCTCACTTCAAATTGTTCCCATATGACAGTGTAATTGTGTGAGTGCATGTGTGAGTGTTTTAAGGCTGGGCAAATGTCCTTTCTATGCAACATATACACTGACACCACATGTGCTTCTGTATATAAATCAGTGAGGATGTGCTGTGTGAAAGGGTCAGGCTATCAAGGGAAGCGGCCATCGTTGTTAATTAGGCATTTTCAGTTACAGATTTTGTCCTTTTATGAGGAGGAACTGACGGACATCAAGGCGAGAGGGAAATCACTTCCCCTCACAGACAAAAAGCCCTTTGTGCTGGTAGACATAGGTCATTAATGGTGGGAGTGCGCTCCGTTTCCCAGAATGCACTACAAAGGTTAACTATGCGGGAGGTGAAGAAGCAGCGGCCAAGCTGCACCACCGTAAAGAGGAAAAAAAATCTAGCTGTTTGTTAATTTGTGATCAGCTTTTCTCTGTGCGATAATCAACAGAGTGCATTTACTATTCTGAAAATGGGTGCCAGCAGAACCAGACATAAGTGTCTATGGGAGAATGATGGTGTGTTAAATGTGTGTGAGAGGTTATAATGTTTGCTGTTCCAGTGGAAGTGTTATTAGAGTGAAGATTTATAGGCAGGTCTGGTTTAATTATGGCCTCCGAGGATTTTTTTAATACAGGATTGTAAAAGTGCTGACAGTACTATCTATAACTGGTATACATTTATAGATATCTAAGATATCTTAACACAACAAACAGGATTAAGAAATAAGAAACCTAGATGAGGGACGATATTCTGGAAAATGGCAACTTACTCTTTCACCAGGATCTCCATGGAGGCCCGATGAGCCTTGTATACCTGGAGTGCCGGGGAGACCCTGAAAAAAAGACAAGCAAAACATCCAAGGCAATGTAACAAAGAAAGAAACACTTGCGTTAACTCTATGCTGATATTTTCCATAAAGATATGTTTTCCTATTGAGTTTCGTGTGCGGTACAAGGGGATACTCACAGGGGGACCTGGTGGTCCTGGGGGTCCCTCTACCAGCATCCCCTGAAAATAATTAAATGGGAGAGAAAAATAGAAACATGAGTTCTGTAGCATGCTGGGCAGGCTGTAAATCTCACAGTAGGAGAAGCACAGAAATAAAAATCAGTGAAGTACGAAGAGGATCCCAAATGATGTGATTCTTTTAGTCCAACTGAACCAATCGCCTATTTCACTATTCAAGAAAAGTGAATAATGCAACTGCTGTCAGATTCAGATGAATAATACATTGACATTTGAGAGCATTAATGTAAGAATCCTTTTTCCTGGACTGCTTCCATCTTCCCTTTGCCATATAACTGTTCAAAGAGTAATTAGGTGGGAGGAAGGAGAACATTGGAATATTACAGCTCCCAAATGTAGGATGCATAACATTTGTGAAAAGTGATAGTAAAGACTTTCACAGTGTTTTTAAAAAGAAAAAAATTAAGCAAAAAAAAGTTTCCATGGTTTCCACAGAATCTTAAGCAACCGCTATTTGCAGCATTGATAATGATAAGAACTTATTATTGAGCACCAAATCAACATTTTAGAATAAGATTTCTCGCATGACACTGAAGACTGGAGTATTAGAATATATTAAAATAGAAAACTGTTATTTTAAATTGTAATAATATTTCACAATATTACTGTTTGTACTGTATATAAATACAGCCTTGATGAGCATATGAGACTTTCATAAACATTTAAATACCCTCTCAACTTCAAATTTATATATAGAAGTTAGCAGCCTGGCACATTCTGAACTGACACACTATTGAAAAAAATATGATCCATAATTTATTAGCAGCTGCATTTCATTTGGTACTAATAAAAGCTTCATGCAGAGAGTTTACCTACCGGCTCAATGACTGCAGGATCACCCTTTTGCCCCTTTTCACCGCCATAGCCATCACCAACCTACAACAGAAGCCAAACAAACTGAGATTTAATGACAGAGGAAGTACTACTCCTGTAGACCAAACAACTGTAAAACAGCACATTAAGCACTACAAGTGGTGAACATATTCAGTGATTACTGTGAGGATGATTAGAAATGAAGTGTGCTCCATCAATGCCCACGGGGAAAGTCATTTGACAATATTTATACAATCATTTAACTGTAGTATTAAGTATTAAGTTCAGCCCATTGTTGAGTGCATGTGTGTTTTGTATTTGTGGACCAGAATGATATATCTCTCCAGGAATGAAGAAAAGGAGCACAAAGCCACCGTGTTAAGTATGTGCTTGTGTGTAATTGTCTGTGTCAACGAGTGCTTGTGTTGAATTGCGAAAATAAGTCACAAGCTATAACAGTTCAAGACTGCAATCACACAGCTAACATTTCATTTCCTGTCTCCCACACACCACAAGCAAAACAGCAACATTTGTGAGACTTTCGTGTGCTGCTATGTCAGCAGACGTACTGAAACACAGTAAGGAAAATAGACATTACATTAGTACAGTATTCCTAGAAATTATGAGCATTAGAATTACAGTAAAAAAAAAAAAAACATCCTTGACGATATCTTGCAACACAATTGACTTGTTTCCAACGTAAAAATGGAGAAGTCAACTCACATTGCTCTCCGTGACCTGTGTTTCAGCAGGTCGGCCCGGTCCAAACTCGCTATCGTAGGTCGATCCAGTGGGATTCGCTCCATTAGTATTGTAGTCGTAGAATGGATCGTCATAAATGCTGGGGTCTAACTCTTTTGCATCAGATTCATTAATGTCGTATTCCTTAAAGTACTGTTTCTCTTCTCCATCAGTGCTTTCAGACTCGACGATGTCCACATTCTCACTGGTGGCAACGGTGGGATCCACTCCAACTTCTTCTATCCCTGTAATGTAGTCGTCTACTATTTCTTCTTTTGGCAATGGATTCTGGACAGCCCGGGGAGGCAGGAGGTCAGAGAATGAAGTTAACGGGGAGGTTAGTCAATGCAGACACTTAATTAAACTAATTAACTCATTTAATGAGGTTCTACAGGTGAAATTACAATTGCAGTAGCAAAGCATCATTTTAAATTGGATCATTTTAGACATGATTAATATCCATTACATATTACGTACATATTAATACCTATTTATAATGTGTGTGTTTGTGTGTGTGTGTGTGTGTGTGTGTGTGTATAAGTATATTAGTATATATTGAAAGTGTCAAAAAGTGTTCAAATACTTTTTGGGGCAACTTTATGTGAAAAACTAATAACATTCGATTGTTTTACCATTGCTTTTCCAGAAACTAAAGCTTATCATGAAATGATCGTCCACAAATCTTAATCTGTTTGGTTAATAAAATGACAAAACACAACAAACTTGCATGTCTCATATCATTTTTTTTTTCTCTTTTACTGGAAAACTATTTTGGCTTTAAGTCTGACAGCTTTCCTCACCCAGGGGCCTTTATGCAGTGAACAAAAGCATTCAAGAATTATCTAGTTAATCCCAGCCTTTGTATAATTTACCAGGAGTGCTTTATGAGGCCGTGTCAGCCCATTTAGGTGTATCATTTGAAGCAGACATTTGGCCAACATTAAATGAAAGACATACTGTTCTAGTTAAAGCTGAATGTTCCTCATTTAGACTTTGTGTGATGTCTTAGAACAAACTTTTGAAATAACATAAATAAGGAAAATGCAATGATTTAGCTGCTTTCAGCTGAGTGTAAACTGTTAAATGGAAAGCGGGGTTTTATTTGACTTTTACCCATAAAAATCAGACTGAGGTAGAGCTGGCACCTCAAATATGGATACATTTATGCTTTTCTCTTATAGCTTAGTAATAACATGTTCTAAAATATAGCAATCAGAAAATAAGATGCAAAATAATAATTTTATAAAGTTAGGAAAAACTGATTTAATTGGCCAAAAGAAGGCTATTTGAATAGAATCCAACTTAAAATGGACCATGGGAAATTAAACGTAGGATAATGCAGATCTTTACCTCATTGGCTGGAACGGAAACAGAAGGGGCTTCAGGGCCATAGTCCTGCTCAACATAGTAGTCTCCAGTTTCAACAGTGCTGGGCTATGAGTAAACGTCACACAACAGATTCACATCAATCAGAATGAAGAACAAATGTATCTAATCCTGAGATGTGAATGGTCATTTATTGTTCATTTTAAAACAACTGCTTATTCATAACTGATTGTTTTATACAAGCAGTTCAATTGCAAGTAAAAGTAGGATTTGGAAAGTAAATAACAGCTGCACAAAGAAAGAAAGAAAGAAAGAAAGAAAGAAAGAAAGAAAGAAAGAAAGAAAGAAAGAAATGCTACATTTATTTAGTCTCTATGACAGTGGAATTTTTTTGATGAACAACATGAAAAACTGCATAAATGTTTTCAAAATCTGCAGATCTAGCTAAAAGTTACATTTAGACACTGTAGCTGAATAAAAGTGATGCCACATGAGGAGAGAGCAAGGTAAAGTTACTGAGAGTAACAGAATAGTAGAGTGTGAGAGTTGGGTCAAAAAGTCAAAGATCACAAAGCGTGGAAGTGGGTGGGGCCCCCAGTGATTGACAGGCACCTGGGCCATACAGAGCAAGAGTTGTTTACCTTCTCAGTACCGACATTGTCAGTGGGATTTCCATTGGCAGTCACTTCTTCTGTGTAGTCATAGAACTCATTATAATCTGTGTATTCAGTATTGTACTGGGAGAGAGATGGATGCATGTTAGAAAGAAATACTTGAATTCAAAGTATTCAGTATTGAGTCCTCAAAACATATTTGAATACACTTTGAATAGCTGATATAAAAATAAAAAAAAAAATAAAAAAAAAAACAAGCAAACTTAATAGATAACATACCAAACCAAAATTATTATTTTATTTTTATTTTTATTGGGCATAATTTTGAACAATATATCTACTGGTTTTGGAATTTAAACCAAACACATTTCTCTCTCTTTTTTATTTTCTCATCTTTTCTTTTTTCACTTGCTTGAAAAATGAAAAAAAAAAAAAAAAAAAAAAAAAAAAATAATATATATATATATATATATATATATATATATATATATATATATATATATATATATATATATATATATATATATATATATGTTAATGTATTTATTTAAACACCACTTGGTTTGATGTTTTGTTTAATAATGATACAAGGTTCATAGGTTTTTAAGTGTGGCTACATTTTTAAGTGTTCAAATACTTTTTGGGGTGACCGTATAAAAGGAAGATGCATCGCAGGATATATTACAATACACAACATGGATTAAATTCATTGATCCGAACTGGGCCTTATTCATGAAACATGAGCAGAATGAATTATGTAATTCTGTAATTATGCAAATGAATGTAAATTAATTTGCATGTATCCAAATCACATTCATTTCGATAATTTGAATACAATCATGTTTCATGAATAAGGTCCAGTGATGAAGTTCACTATGGTGTAATCCTCCAGTGCCATCCCTACTGGAGATTTTTAACAGATAAAAAGCATTAACACTGTGCCTAAAATAAGCAATGAGTAACAGCGCCATTTAATTAGTGAAAAGAGACATAAGTAAACAGTACAACGTATTCTTGTCACCAGTGAAAATACTCAAGAAGTCAAGAAAATTCAACCTCTATTAAACATAAAAATGCACTTCAAATGTCAGAGTATGTGGGTATGTGATAGTGAAAATGATTTAAAAAAAAAAGAAAAAAGAAAAAAAAAAAGGAGTCTTACAGAGTATTAAAAGAAAATCAGAAAGACTGCAACATGCCTGCTAATGCTCTATTTTATCATATAATTTTGAGCCACCTGCCTTATCAGTCCACTGGCACACTAGTTAAATGTTCAACATCCAAAGAAGAGAATTATTGATAATTACCATTAAACAAACAAGCAAACAAGCAAATAAAAACAAGTAATCATTATACTAACATTATACTTTTAACAATTGCCAAGGAACATAAAAACTTGGCACGTTGATGCAGAATGTTCAGTAATACCAACATCAAATGAATGCCGCGATTAATGTGAAAGACCTACAGTATGCTGGTTTACAATATTTCATTTTAGTGTGTAAAGTTAAATAGAACACATGCATTCACAGAGTATGTGACACATGGCATTTTCCAGTGTATTATTATTTTGTTGGCTAATTCTACTTCTAATGAAGTGTACTAATTAAATGTACTACTTCCCAAGCGCACAAACAGTTTTGTCTTATATAGCAGTCAGTTTAACAGTTCAACAAAGAGCTATTGTTAAGTCTTTCCCAATAATTAAATGACTTTCATAAATGAGCAATCATAAACATACGCTTCCAATCCTCAGCTTGTTGTCTTCTCTAGTTGTAATAAGGTCCATGAACATAAGGTGAGGTATAGCAGATTAAATTAAAACAGAAAGGAATGAATTTAAATCCCAATGCATCATCTAAGCTGATAACACTGGATGGAGAAGAGAAGCGAAAGGAAGAAATATCCAGCTGCAAATCGATATTAAAGGGTTTTTGGAGCATGCCATGGCTGTAACCAGTGAGCTGAATGAAAGGCATAAATATCGTCCTGGGCCATTAAAAACACATCTCCGTTTCCCACGCGTATCTTAAAGCATTGGGTACGGCGCAGGGGAGCTCCTTGCAGGGGAAAAGAATGGGCCTCTGCTCTTCTTAATAGATATAGATATTAAGTTGCTGATGCTGGACTGAGTTACAGTACTAGTAAGTTAACATTGACTACATATCATCTGACTATATAGTTAAGTCATTTGTTTTTACCACTATGCATTATCACTGTAACTGATTTGTCCATTGGTTTTGCTCTGGCGTCTTCCGTGATACTGTATGTGAAGCTACATTTTCCATCCCCTGTTGTAGTGTGGTTCTCAATACCCCAAGCAGCCGTTACAGTGATTTATCATCATGTTACAATCAGGAGTTCTTTAATGGCGGAGAGACATAACTTCATTTTTCCAGGTATTCCAGATTTAGCTGTGGAGGGAGAAACTAGGCTTTCCCAGTGAGCATGCAGGAGTAATTACAGAAAAATATATTTCCACGCCACTCACAAGCAGGCTCAGATTCTGTGGCGGGGGAAAAATAGTTTCCACCGTGAGCTCATTGGTTATTCAATGAAATATTATTGGAAAACATCGACATTGAAAAAGCTTAATGTCGAAAACCCGACAAACCGCACTGTGTAAATTTGGGATTAGCAGAAGAGTTTAATCCCTCTAGATCACACTTGTGATTCACAATAGATTCAGCAAGGACAGTCTGTACAGACATAGTGCTCTAATAAAACATTCTGTACCACAATAATAGACTAAATAATAGGGGTGAAAATTTACATTATTATTTTTTTTTTGATTACTCTTACATGGGGTAGGCAAGTCTGGCCCTAGAGAGCCACAGTCACTAATCAAACACACTTGAACAAGCTCATCAATGTCTTCAGGATTACTATAAGGCTACAGGCAGGTGAGGGGTTTTTTCAGGGTTGGAGCTGAACTCTGCAGGACTGCGGCTTTCTTTAACTTTAGAATGACAAATATGTGAATATATATAAAAAGTCTTAAATTATTTACAAATGTAATAAAAATATATGTGATGTGATCTGGGAAAATCCAATTAATCCATTTTTTTTGTCAGAATTAGGGTTTAATTTGATTATTATTAAAAAAATATAATCTAGGAAAATATCTTGGCAAATTTCACTTGTTTAGTGCAGAAAAATTGTGATTTATTGCAGCAAGCAGAAAAGACTGTATTTCTCTCATGTTGAGAACATGCTGCGGAGGTGCTTTCTCTTAACACCACAAAAAACTGTTAACCTATCAAATCAAATGTGGATCAATGCACATTTCTCGTCAGTCCTGTGTAAACTACAGCATTCTATTTTTATTTATTTATGTTTTAATATCGTGAGATGGCAAAGCGCAAGAAAACAATGCAGTCTAAAGCTTCTAACTTAGACAATCTTGCTCGTCTCAGTCTGCTCAATTTTGGTGATGTCAGTGCCCTAAAAAATCATTAAGTAGAAGTTAAACCCATCTCACTTTAAACCCGTTTTTCTCAAAATTCAATTTTGGTAAATATAAACTATATAAAAAAAATAGCTATCAGACAACTTCAGACAGCCATAACTTATGTTGTTAAGGTAACATTTCACCATTTGTTGGGTTTTCCTAGATCGCATCACATATTTGTAAATATATGGTGACCTTCCCCCACCTTGCCATCAACTATTCACAGCGCCACCTAGTGCATTTATTTGCAACATTCATATAAAGATGAGAATTTCATTGTGAAAGTATATACATGCAGTCTTTCTGGATACGAATAGAGCTCGAGTAGCATTTTTATTAGACTAGTTGTTGCAGAACCAAAACCCAACTAGGCGACTACTCGCACATACCCCTACTAAACACTGATGGATGATTTATATTTGGTAATGGTTTTGGACCCAGGCCTAAGAAAACCACAGAAAGAAGCTGTGGGTGTAGGCCGTATATAATCCATTAATACATCATCAAACAAACACAGACACAGCACACTCGTCTGGGTCAGATCCAGACATTTACTGACCTCTTCCTCAGGTTCCTGGGCCTGTGGGGTCTCCTGATGGGGGGTTTCGCAGTCAGGGCTGTAGTGTTCACAGTAGTCGTGAGCTGCACGAGGGTCTGCCACCAAAAGCAGCTGCTGGATGTCCCCCTGAATGACATCACAGAGACATTTATCAGAAATATACTGTGTATCTATACATAAAAATGATACATGCCGATTTTAGATAGATATGTATATAGACAGACAGATACAGTAGGTACTGTAGGTAGATGGATGACAGACAGACAGACAGACAGATAGACAGACAGACAGAGAAGAAATACTGTATCATGAGTACTAATCTGCCACATAACAATGAGCAGTTGCACACTGTAGAATCCATCTTTTGATATTGTACTAAATGTACTAGAGAACAATACCCGTGATTACATCGAAAGTAGTTGTGGGGCATTGAGCATTAGCCTCTTTCTGTTGTGAGCTCCTTTCCCAGCCTCTCAAAATTTGCTCTGACAGGAAGAAGGCAGACACGCCAATCAGGTGAAATTTCAAGGAAGAATGAAAGCTCCTGGTTCAGTGCTGAGCGAGCAGATGTCAAAACGGCTACTAATCTGTGACCCATTCAGAAAGCACTATTGTGCTCAATGGTGAATCACATTTCACAGAGCGGTCCTACGCTGACGAGTGAGGTATGGCAAGAAAAATAACCATCACCCGCACTGATCTGAAAAATCTGATGCCATCTGTTTCTCATGAAAATTTCAGGAAAGGAAATAAGATCCCTTCTCCCACCTTGACTCAAAGACCAAACAGCTCAGCGAACACAAGCAGAACCCAAGGAATTCTTCAAGCAGGAACTGTTTGACTCTGCTGAGAATGTAAACTACTGCTGGGGAAACCGCAGAGTACCTCAGCTGACCCACACAGACTCGGACTTGACGTGCTAAAGCCTGATATAATGCATAGTAAATAGATAAATAAGTCAAAGGTGGGTGTAAATAAACATAAAAAAAATTCCTTGATTTGATTGGTGTGTAAAGTCGAGGCAAGCGGGGTGGCCTGGGGAGGAGAATACTAACATGCAGACAACATTAAATTACAGGGTTTACATCTGTAGGAGCTTAAGGCGCTGGAAGACATTTTATGGTACCAAAATGATGCTTCCTGCAAGCACGAACAATAAATCCTTGTACACAATGGAGAGCTCTGATATCCCTCTTTACAACAAACATCTCACGATTAGGAACATATTTAGGAGGCAAATGCATTTTTAATGCAACTTTATATTTGAAAATGTAAAAAAAAAAAAAATGCTGTATCACATAAACATGTGTTTTCCTGTATTAACTAAAAGACTATTATATCATGATTGTACTAAATAATTAATATATAATTTATTTGTTTGCTGATGGCAGTTGAAAGTTCTGTTAAAAAGATGAAAATAGGGCTGTCATCATTAAATAGCTAGAATTTATTACATGATTTCTGACTTCTAATGATTTTTTATCTACCCCCCCCCCCCCCCCCCCCCCCCAATTTGATTCTATTCTAGTGGAGTTTGACCGACACACTGATTTTCAGTGACCCAGTTCAAACATAGTCAGACAAACCATTCACACACACACACACACACACACACACACCTGATCTAGTTTAACATTAATTAAAAAAATGTGCTGGCCCACTACTGACATCCATCTCTGGTCAAACACATCTCTCTTTTCAGTTTATTCCTAGTCTGAGTCCCATCCAATGACTCTCCATCATTGGATGAGAGTTGTTTTTCTAAGCGTCTGGAACATCTTCTTCCTCACTATTGAGACCATAGGTTATATGAAAGCATGGCTCTGAACTAAACACTGATGGAAACAGGGCGATATAAATCTAGTTTGAATACTTGAGCACCCATTTGAGATTGCCCTGTATTACAATGTCTCCTGAATACGGTGTTAATTCATAACAGACACATTCTTTTCAAAGAAAAGAACTCGTAGTACAGCACAGTGAGCTCATTTAAAAAAGTGGGCCAAAAAACTTACAACAACAGATCAGTATCAAAATCCCCACCACCAGCTACTTGTTCTGCATCACTAGACCACTTCAAATCACTGAATGTATTAGTTACATCATGCCCTATTAAGTCCGTTGAGGGTCAGAGTTTAAAAAACACACTCAAATCGCCAGAAACTAAATATGATCCAGGCTACAGATGTCAGAAGTGCCAGCACTGTTAACGTTTTATTATTTTAAAGATGCAATGATTCCATTGCAATGGTACCAGGTATCAACTCAATCTCAATACCCAAATACTGTCTGGCAAGCAGGCAGACACTTTAAAATGACCAGCTAAAAAAAATAATAATAATAATTAAATACATTTACAATTGTCTATAACTGTCCACATGGACAAAAAATAAATTAAAAAATTCTTAACCAACACATTCTCAAAACCTTTCCTTTAATTACGACGGCAACCTGTGGCATTTGTTTATCCTGCTGCGGTAATAATACTATTCTCAAGCATGCTTAAGGCCAAATTGATATAAAACCGCTCAGATCCCTTCAGCCTAATGACCAGCACTATCAGTGTACATACAAGACTTTAATGGCTTAACCGAGCTAAAAACTGGGCTTGTACAAAAAGATCACCTTAAAGATCTAAACTGAAGCCTGCAATGTTTTTTGCATTTCAGCAGATAGTGACAGTGATAAAGTAGTGACAGATCATTACTTTTGTTTACATGTAACAGGTAAAAAATGTAAGGCAGTACTTGGTTCTATTGATGGATGGATGTTGCTCGTTCATAGTACAAGCAATAACATGCATATAGAAATTAGATGGATTACTGGGTTTCTAGTGAAGATGATAAAATCTACAAATAGTGTGCTGAAAGAACAAGACCTAAAAGTGATTCTCAGTGGCAGATGGACAAAACTTAATGGAGTAACTCTGTGAAATGAGTTTAACACATGACATCCACCCATTTTTATCATCGTCCTTACCTGATGAAGTGTTAATGACGTATTCTGCTGAAGACTGTGCAATTTACATGTCAGAGGTCAAGTCCAGAGAAGAAAGTTTGGTTCATTACGTGTGCACTGAGACTTAACCAGACCAGTGCTTATGATTACCACTGTCAGCACTCTGTAATTATGACTTGAGGAATGCCAGGTATTCCTGCCAGTCCCTATGACCTGCCGTGTGATCTTTCTGTCACAATAGGCAACAGACTAGGAGAGTGAACATTAAAGTCACATGTAAATTGACAATGCAAAGTAGGCTCACATAAAATGTGTATTGGACCAAAACTTGCTGACAACCTCTTGTTTAAATGAACTGACTGACTAGTTACAACACCTAAAATGTATACACTTAGGGTCCTTTCACACAGAATGTGTTTTTGTGTTAAAAAATGTGAAACATGAGATCTAGTCCAGGGTTGTCCAAACCTGTTCCTGGAGGGGCGCACTGTCCTGCAGAGTTTAGCTCCAACCCAAACAAAAATAAAAAAACGCAACTGAACCAGGTTAATCAAAATGTGTGTCTCAATCAGCTCCCTAGTTTAGCAGTCATGGCCTGCCTCAATCACAGAATATACTTCCAGAAGGATGTTTGCTCCCTGAAAATTTCCACAATACATCACAAAAACCGGGGTCACTATGTTCCCTTTTGGACATATTTCTGAAGCACTAAACAGAAAATGCATGAGCCAATTCAATAAATATCATGAAACACAATAGAAGATTTGAAAAAGACAAAAAAATATCTATTTTAATGTCAGAATAAACACATACCTAGACAAGTAGTGAACACATCTAGTTAACATTTATAAATAATATTTGACTGAAATATGTTGCAGAACAACATTAAAAATTCTCAAAAAGTTGTTGAGTAATATCATTCATGTTTTACAACGTTGTACATGGTCATACCACTGGAAATTGAGAATCTTTACCAGTGCACAGATTTGTGTACATTATATATTGAATCACAAGCTGAAAAATTAGGGAGCTGATTGAGATGCACCCAAGATCTTCAGTCTGACTACAAACTTTCAGTCAAGTGTGTTGGAGCTGGTTGGAGCTAAACTTCAACCGTGACATTAGCCCTCCAGAAGCAGGATAATACACTCATGTTCTACTGAAAGTCACAAATAACAGTCAGCCATATTTCAAGGCCTGGAGTCAGCAGTTATCCCTCCTGACACGTTAACCTAGATATTCAGCGAAGAGTTTTGGACAGATTCAGAGGAAAATACAGACTGGAATAATGTCATGGAAAATGTAGATTATTTGAAAAGTGCTTAAACAGCAACTGAATGTCAAATGCAGGAAACGTGGAGTATCTAATGCACCCTAGAATTTTTTTATGAAATACAGACAGTCTCTGTGGCAAGATGTGGGGAAAAAGCTTTGTTTTAAGCGCAGGGAGACATATTCTATGCACACTTTGAATAACACTAGTGTACTAAGGCAAAAAAAATTAAATCCAGTGATGGTGTAAGTTTTAATACACCCCACTCCCTACTTATTTGTCCCATTCCAGAGCAGTCCTCCAAACAGCAGCCGTGACATAGCAGTGAAGCTAGCCTCAAATGTTACCTTATCACTCTACTGGGAGGCGTTAACAGTAAAATATGTTTCACAGCAGTGAGCAGGACACAGGTGGAGGCCAGTCGGGGAGAGGAGGATACTGAGTTTTTAAAAAAGAGGGAGAAATTAATGGCCAAATGCATAACAGTATACAGTAACATCTTTGAGGAAACAACAGCCTATGTGATCAGTATTTCCACAGGTAATCTGATGACAGTACACTCTACACTCTTAGAAAGAAAGGTACAAATGTTGTCACTGGGGTGGTACCTTTTAGGAACTAATATACACTTTACATACAAGGACATACCTTAAAGATACCAATATGGAACCTTTAGGTATGAAGGTGCACCTTTTGAAAAGATACCACATCATTGACAGCTTTCTTTTTTTCTGACAGTGTAGAAGAAGTCCAGTCCGGTTTTACACCAGTTAAACAAACATAGGATATCTTAAGATAGATAAGATAGATGCTCGGTGAGGCAAACTACACTGTGAACAATTATTATTACTATTATTATTATTATTATTATTATTATTATTATTATTTAGCTTTAAATGAAAAAGATTATTGGAAGACAATTGTATTTCAGTCTTTCTACTTTAAAATTTCATGTTTAGTGTTACTTGCAGTTTCTTCAGGTTTATTTGTTCAATTTAATAGCAATTGGGAAATTGGGAAAGCAAATTCTACACTAGTTTTTTTCAGTGTATTCTTTAAAAAAAATAAATAAATAAATAAATGAATTGCATATAACATTATTTTATGAAAGCAAAAAATTATGGTAGTAATTAATTTAATTTGTTTCAGGTTATTAGATCAGCAAAACCTTAACTGATTGTAAAAAGATCTTTTGAGTAGCTTCTAACTTGCATGCTTTTTCCCATTGAACACAAAAAGTGATTAAAGTATCTTCACACAGAAAGAGAAGTGCACAAAAGGTGATTTCAAGTTGTACCTATTAAAAGTTTTGTCATAAAACACCAAGCTGAAGACAATCTCTTGCAGTTATGAATCTTGGCCAAGTTATTGCACACTCCGATCATATTTTCCCCTAATTTGAAGTGTTAAGTTAACACCTGCTTATGCGATCTGCAAAGACTAGAAACACAGATGCTTGAGCATGAGGTATGGTGCTATGTCAGACCTAGTAGCTCATCTCCAATGACGGACACAGCTATCTCACAAAAAAATGTGGGTTTACATTTGTTTGCAACCTAAATGTGTATCTGCACCACCAAAACAGAATTGCAAAAAGAATGACTGCTGTCAAGGTTTATTGAACAATCAGCCTACAAGTTTTTTACTCATCGTCTGTCACTAATGGGTACAAGTACAAAGATCAGTACTACATAGCAACTATACACAAGCATCTCAGATATGGTCCTCAATTGTAAAACGGTTCAATAAAAAAGAAGCTATTATTTTATGCAATTTGCTTTTTATACAAAGAATTTCCAATTAATTTCAATGAAAATAGTTCCAAACAAAGCCAAACTAGAAATTGTTGTTTCTTTGAACAACACACCAGTGCTGGTGTTTAGAATGAATCAGGTTTTTTTTACACCACCACCTATTGGTGTAACAATGTAACCTGCAAAAAGAGACGGTTCAAGGGTGTTATGAACAAACAAATGGGAAAAAACTCCACGTGTTATGATGTGACAAAAACACATTTATTTCAACAAGATGATCACACTTCTTTAAAATCTCAAAGATGAAACACCCAGTTATTCAGCTTGATTTTTTTCCATCCACTCAATGTCTAACACATGTCCTCGAATGAACACTAATTTGGATTCCTTATGACATGCTGGACTTCTGGCCAGAGATTCTTAAACCCATGTCATATCTCACAGGGTCGGCTAAGCCTGGCTACTTCCTTGGCCAAGAGTGACAAGATACGTTTCCCAATTCGCCAACAGTCCTTGCAAAGTCATGGGGGGCAGTTGTGGCCTAACGGTTAGAGAGTCTGACTTGTAACTCAAAGGTTGCAGGTTCAAGTCTCAGGTCTGCCAGGAATTATTGGTGGGGGAGTGAATAACCAGTGATCTCTTCCTCCACAACTGAGGTGAGACCCTTGAGCAAGGCAGGTGCTCCTCAGGTGCCACAGCACATGGCTGCCCACTGCCCCGGGTGTGTTTGCTACTGTGTGCACATGGATGGATTAAATGCAGAGCACAAATTCCAAGTATGGGTCGCCACACGTCACTTCAAACATACTACATAACAATCTTGATTACTAATGTAACCTCGGTTCCCTGAGATACAGGAATGAGTACTGCGTCACTAGATGATATAGCTAAAGTATTTTTTTCTCTGATAATGAAAATGCTCTGCCATTGGTTAGTGCAGTGAATAAAAAACAAACCAGTGGCAAGGCTGTGGAGATGCCTATGGCCACGAAGCCCACCAAAGCCCGCCAATATGGGGAGGACCACCTCAGGTTACTTCGACTGTAGTGACGACACTGAGTCATGCAGCTCATTGCCTTGTTCCAAGAAAAACTTATACAGCCTCGGCACACAGGGCCAAGAGTGTACAAGAAGTAAAGCAGTTCTAGCAAGATTGAGCGTGTTAAGACAAAACCCTTCCTAGAGCTAGTCCCGCCTTCTGGCAGGTGCATGCTGACTATGCACAAAGGACCTTAGCCTGTAAGGCAGGGACATCCAGGTTGAAAAAAAACTAGCAAACGTGGATGGCGAGGCCTAGCTGGCCGCAGCACAGATTTCTGCGACAGACTAGACAAAGCCCAAGAAGAGGCAACAACTCTGGTGGAGTGGGCTCATATTCCAGTGGAGCATTGCAGTCCCAAGGAAGAATATGCTAGTGTTAATGTGTCAACTATCCACCGGGAAAGTCTCTGCCTCATGACCAGATGACCCTTGGTGTGGGCACGAAAGCTAATAAAGAGCTGCTCCAATTGCCAACATGAGGCAGAGTGCTCAAGCTAAATCCTCAGCGCCCTGACGGGGCAGAGAAAATTCAACTCTGTGTCCTCCTCCGAGTAAGGAAGCGCAGAGAGTGTAATAAAATGTAGATGTCTTTCCAAAAAAGGGCACTTTACAAACTCCAAAAGGACACCAAAGGAGCACATATAAGCAAATATGAAAGGAAGAAAAAAATCTGAATTTTATAATATGCTATGTGTACAGTGCAACAGCAAAGACCCTTTTTATATTTTAGAGAAGTCAAGATGCAATACCGAGCAGGTTTTGAAAAACAAACAAACAAACAAACAAAAAAAAAAACACTAAACCAACCACCTGCTGACTGCATTCAGTATATCTACTACTGCAGAAATATCCATTCATTATTGTAAATGTGTGTGGAAACAATGTGAATGTATGGAAATGTCTGTGCAGTGCATAAATACAATGTGCGAACAGTGTGTCAAGAGCACATATACACAAATTATTATAACGGACTCATGCGTGCTCACTGTATGACTCCTGTACACCACCACAATCGCCTTTAGCTTGATTGCAGTCTTCATCCATCAAAACTTTTCTAGCAAGACTGTTTAACCGTAGTTTGCGTCATAGAGCATTGGGATGTGTTGACAATCCGTTCAGCCAGTACTTCACTCAGCATGTGTGATGTGTAAGCCTCGCGTTCTTCAGAGACAATCACAGAATATTACAGATCTCTGCAATCTCTGATGTATGATGCAATGGGACTGATTGTTTGAAAACATTCGCTTCCTGGATCATTGGACTGAAAGCTTTTCCGGAGTTTAGCAGCTTAAAATTATCTGATCACAACAGATAAGCAAAATTGGGTTAAAGGGTTAGAATAGAAATAGTTCTTCAGTAATTTTGCATTAGATTATTCATTTAGAATTTATCGCATAACGATGACAGTCCTATATGTGTGTGTGTGTGTGTGTGTGTGTGTCTCATATGTATGTAGACTATATTGTAACCTTCACTTCAAGGAGAAAAGTTTATTCAAACACCAATATACTCAGACATGCATTTTATGCTTGACTTGACTGAAAACCAGAGAAGTTCATTTCACATTGCTAAAAACCTATAACCAAATCTTTTGAAAGTTAAATGTTTTTATCATAATCACATAATGCATAAAAAGCAACTCTCTTGACTGAAAAATCTGTGCAATATTTACATAGTTTCCAACATTACGGGCAATCGTACAGTGGATGGAAGAATTCACCGATGTGATGCTAAGCAATTGCTGAAAATGAACCCATTAACTACATTTACCTCTCAGGCTGTATATTTTGCAGGCTCATCAACCCTCTGACTAACACTGGGGCTAGCAGAGAAGAAGAAAGAAATGGGATCAGAATGTCAAAAAATTCCTGTGCGGTACAACATCTCTAACCGGAGGCGAAGATTTAGCATGCTGTTCTTATAAGAAAACATTCCTTCAGCTCACATCAAAGACAGACTCCGCAGATATTGTCTTGCAATCGGGCATGTTGAATTAAACAGGATTGCTGCGTTGCTTCGTACAGCAAAGTGAAATGTGAATGGAATACTTCAAGCTTTAGTAAACTTTGCTTAGTATGTGGGTTACAGTACTGTACTTCCACTGAGGTGTATCTTAATGTGGATGTTTATACTACTCAAGAGAATTAAGTAGCTTTTTTTGTTTCAAGTCTAAATTTGTCCTTAATTTGTCCTTTTCATTTTCTATGGGGAATAAAAACTTCATTTAAAAGCAAACAACCACGACTAGCATAATTCTATCAAAAGTCACAACATGTCACCATGTTTATAAGCCATTCCCACTGGCATCAACAGCTTTCCATGTATGAAAAAATGTGCCAAATATGTAGAGTAGATTAACTGTACATATATTGGCTGCAGTGCTTGTTTGTTCAAAAACTCTGTATTAAAAAGTCATCAGCATTTTTTGGTGATTTATGAGCAAATAAAACCTACTGACATGTCGTCATTTGAAAGTGAAATGAAAGGCTCTTGACAAACATTATTTGACTGAGCAGTAAATCAAATCATTTTCCAATTTCCTGCATAGCATCATTCATACAGAGTCGACACACACTACAACAGTGTGAGTATTCTTTGTGGCCAAAAGTAACTAAGCCAAATTTAATTGGCTATACAGTTCCTTCTCTCCAAGTAAAAAAAAAAAAAAAAAAAAAAAAAGAAAGAAAAAGTGGGACAGAAGTTTTCACTGGGGTGGTACTCTCAAAAGATACTAATGAGTACACGTGGTATTAACATGCACCCTTCAAAGGTAAATGATGTACAAATGTGTACCTTTCGAAAGAGTATCACACAAGTGACACTTTTTTTTTCTGTGTATAATATACACAAAGTGTATAATTGGACTACCAACATAAATAATAATGGGAATGGACTGCATCCATCAGGGTTTTTGTAAAAAAAAAAAAAAAAAAAAAAAAAAACTTGCCTCAAAAACTTCCTCATCCAGGATTCTGGTCCCAAAGACTGTGATGCCATCTGTGTTAATGATTGCGTGGTCACTTCTGCTTAGTGGTTTAGAAATCTTCTTCTTGCAGTCCACAATCATTGTGACAGTCTTCTTTTCGATGCTAATAGCCACACGGTGCCACCTATCGGTTGGGAGGAAATTGTGTGGGAAAGACAGAAGAAAGAAGAAGCATGAAGTTTGTGATTCCTCAGTTTGTGGAATGATATAATGTTTACTTTCCGTTGCATAACCAAAACGCATATTTGGTTCTTTAAACAGTGAGAACAACAACTGACCACCACTGAAGGAGGATTTATTAGTACAGGATGTTCCTAAATAAATTAATAAATTTTTACGGAAAAGACTCATCCTCTCCATGTGTATTTAAAAAGGCGTTTTACTAAGCATCGCCGCTCATATTGACAAAATTATAAATATTTCACTAGCTGTTTTTTGTTTAATACTATGTTTTCTCAAATTGAAAAAAAAAAGGTTTAACATTACATTAAACCTTAATTATGAGAATACAACATTGTTTTATTACATGTAAACCCTAATGTGGTTAATCAAAGGCACAGAAGCTTTCAGGCATTCTTGTTTCTTTTAAAGTAAATGTTTGCTTTGCCAAATTAGTTACATATGACTGCATATTCACAATTTCCCTACTTTAATTATACCTACATAGATAAATAAATGAGTTTGCTGATGGAAAATAGTACCAGCAATAAACACAGTGGACTAAACTATCCACTGGGCAAAATTCATAAGCAAGTTGCATAGCCAATCCAAACATATTCAATGGCCAGTTGATGAAAACTATACTACAGCTTGTTCGAAACACACACACACACACACACACACACACACAAATATTACTTCTGAAATTGATGTATTATACTGTGCTTCTCTGAAGAAAAAAAAAAAGTTCAAACTGTTTAGACCAAAAACCTTCACACAAATCACAAATGTACAAATAAAGAGTCAACTTGCTTTCCATCTGCAAGGTTAATGGCACGGAAAAGGGGGTAATCCTCAGGAGCGGGCTTCCCATGCTGATCCTCATACAGGAAGACCGGCGCACGGCCCACCTCCACTCCCAGCTGCTGGATGCCCTGCTCGTTGTATACCGACAAAAGGAAGGACTGTACTCCCGCCTTTGGTTTGAACGTCATAAGGATGGAGAAGTCCTGAGGGAATACGCCTCCTGAAGACACAAGAAAGGCATTGTGGGTTAAACAACCGCTGTTATTGATTATTCATACTCTTGTCTTCGTTTCCATGGTGTTGATGAGCTAAGACTATATCATACAGTGTACTGTGATCTAAACGCGCCTTGTAATATGAAGTGGCCCTTTACAGCAACCTGTTCTTCACATCGTTTCTAGGGGATGGTTTAATTAAGTATAAAATGGTTTGTCTTTTCTGTTGGCACTTTAGCTTTACAAGGTGTCAGATGACATAACAGATTCACAATTAAATGGGTTGCATGAGAACTGGAGTGGAACTAAATCTGAAGCTATTTATCTCTGAAGTGCTGTACACTTTGCCAACCTTGAAGGAGTTCCTTTTATTATGATTATTGTTGCCAACATACTATTTCGCTGAAATTTCCAGTCCTAAAATCAAAAGGTGTGGAGGTGATATTATTTTAACCAGAAATCACAGAAAACTATTTGTTAATTGAATCTCCTGCTATTTTGTGCCTCAGTTCCTTTTTGCAATCTGGCCAATTTGGAAGATAACCAACACGCACAGAACAGATGGTCCGAGTTAATGGGACTAAACTAGTAAATGTAAATGATGATATTGTTATAGGCTGAGCAAATAATTATTTCAACATCCCATTCATTAAAACTATACTTAAAACTGTGTTAACCATGGAGTTGCAGGAGACACACTGATTTTGTGAATGTTTATCATTATTATGTCAAATGGCCTTCATTTTCTTCAGTATGTAACAGTTCTGTGACATGCTACAAACAACATACTAGCTTATGTTACAGGACTAACAGCAGCAACAGTTAACAGCAGGTTAGATCTGTTCTGCTACTCGACATTGTTTTGTTCTTCTACTCAAAATTGTCTACTCGATAATTAATTACTCCAAATTGTCCTGGTGACAACGTTTCTGCAAAGTGACATTGTTTTTTGCATGCTTCCATAGTGAAATGTCACAGTGTAAGTGGCATTAAATGTGCATTCAGGTTTTATTTGAAACAGGCTACATTTGATTATGTTGGTTGCTGTCAGTATTGTGGCAGTTTGGAAATTAAATATCCAGTGAGTGGAGCTAAAAGGTTAAAGCTCTTTGAGCTTTTCCACTGCGTGGTACGAATTGGAACGGCACAGCTCAGTACGGTACTGCACCGCTCGGCTCGGCTTGGCACAGTTTGTGTTTCCACTTTAGTATCGTTTTAGAGTGGGAGGGATCATTCACAAGCTCAGACAACTAAGCTTTTTGGTTGTTAAAAAAGGTGCAGTCTTTCAAAAGAGTTGCATTCCTTGGCTGTGCTGATTTGAATCTAGCGGTTCTTTTGTGATTGTGTCGCAAGTTCAGTGACGCAGGTAGTGACGAATCTCTCCGCCCAATCCGTGATCAGCATAGCTTACATGTCACGTTTTGGTAATGATACGGTTTACTTGAAACCTCAACCGAAGTGGTACAAAAAATAACTACCAGGTACCAGGTACTGTACCCAGTGGAAAACCCCCAAAAGTGAACCGTACCGAACCATGCAGTGGAAAAGCGTGTTTCACAGGACTAGTACCTGTATGCTCCACATTACAGGCCAATACTGTACAAGGTGAGCTACCGAGTAAGTTTACTACCTCCGAAAAGCCATACATATGGAGTTGGTTATGCAATGCAATTGTCAAAATATATTTATTTATATGTTAATATACAAATCATGCACTATGGAAAAAAGTGTTCTAGCGTCACAACAGTTTTGTGCAAGGAACTGCGCAAAGAATGAATAAAAGTTGGTGTTTTACTGTCACTTGTGTTTATTTCAGGTGGAACTGCAGCCCTTATGAAAGTTAACCATGGATTTACTTTAGTAAAAGTGTGGTAAACAGTTTTTGGCATATTGACTACCATTAATCACCTCAGTTTTACTACAAATACCATGGATAGTACGGCTAGTGTAGCAAAACCATGGTCAATTTGTGGTTACCATGGTTTAACCGGGTTTTTTTGTTGTTGTTGTTGTTGTTGTTTTTTTTTTTTGGGGGGGGGGGTGTTTGTTGTAAAACCATGGGTAATTTTCATGAGTGATTTGTATGTAGGTACATTTTTTACAAAAACGTGGGTAGAGGCATTTTTTTCCATTGAGCCTATGCTGGTCAAAACAGTAGTCAAAGAGCTTTCTTTATTTATTTATGAACTCTTTCTTGAAACATTAGACTTCTGGCATTGTAAACAGTCCAAATGCATTTGACTTAGACAGTCCAGCAACATTATGTACTTGCTGTTGGATGCATTTCAAAAGAAACAAAAGAAACTATTCAAAATGTCACTTTCCAAGAGAAAACTAACAACATTAAGAAGTGATTTACAGCCTTGCCCAAGCAGACAAGTTGTTGTATTTAAGAGTTAGTAGGAATGAGAGTACATAGATTCAAACAATTCACATACCTGGGAAGAGCTGCTTGGTTGGGGTGCTGAGTTGAGCCCGTTTGTCCACTCGGTAGGCCACATCTGGTTTAGATCCTCTCCGGATGGTGCAGAAGCCTTGTGTTTTCTTCACTCCTTCTGGTGAACTTTTAAAGTCTAAGACCTTGAGCACATCCACGGGTTCAGCTGTGAGGCAGAACATTGGTGGTTATGATCATGACGTGTTTATCATTTTTATAATTGAATTGGTGAGCAAACATTATTAGCATCAACAGCTTTGCTACATCAAACTAAAACAATGTTTGTTCAGTTATTTGCATTTGTACATCTAATTATCTAAAGCCAATAATTCTGTTATCAAGAAGTTAGATTAGAAACAAGGAACAAATTAAGCAGCACTATCCAAAGATACATTTCATTTGTCACACATATGAGAAAGGTGATTCTGGTGTGAAACTACTGTTGTCGAGAAAAAAAGAAAAGAAAAAAAGAAAAACACCTTGGGAAATGGAAATAAATTGCCAGTCGTTTATTTTTCACAACTGCTTCCAAGTACAGTTGGGTTATTATGTAATTTTATTATACTAATCATGTTTAAAAACTAGAAGTCAGTTTCAATGTGTATTGTTAACCTCAGTTAGACTGCTTTCCTAATACAATGTCCTTATTCTGCCCTGAATGGTGTCGAATGAGTCTATTTACAGTCAATTATAGTTTAGCAAGTGAGGACATTTATGGGCCACAACAAACTCCCATAAAATCCCCCCTCATTGGTGCCACACATCATTTCGCAGCATTGCTAACTCTGACTGACGGTTTTACCGTACCTAATTCCCTGCCATCACATGTGTGCTGTGACCATCCAATGAAGCAATTGTCCTTTTACAAGGAACCAGAGCAGCATAGCAGTAAAGATGTGAAGAAATATCCAGTAGGGATACTTGACCCCCCACATGCAGATCCATCTACAAAGCCAAACATTCCAGGAGTTAAAGTCACTGGTGTTGGTCACTGACCTTCTAGGGTTATAACAGCTCAGCATGACCCAGACTTTACAAGAAGCTCAGCTCCACCAACACAGTATGTCAGGTACTATACTTCATCATGTTGCTACTACCAATGTCATCTATAAAAGGTTCTGGTGTCCCTCAGTCTGCAAACCACAAATGGCTCATTTCTAATGATCCTTAACAGATCTATGCTAATGCTTAAGATTTATGATACAATTAATATGGCAGTTAATACGTAAAGTGGACTCTGAGCAGCACTGTAATGTTACACTGATTTATTGCTCTGTTCGAGTCTTTAAGGCTTTGCCTTTGATGTTGTGAAAAGGAAATGTTCCGGCTACACTTGAAACCAATGAATGAGAATGTATGCAAGGTCAGGGAGATAAGAGTACCAGCTGGGTTACTTACTGTCATGCTGTCAGTCTCTGTTTTCCTGGGTGTTCCCTAGTGAGCTCACTTCTCCTTAGGCACTTCACCATAGGCACTTTAATTCCTCTAGTCTGTTTCAGTCTTCACAGTAATTGCACTCCAATTAAATCGCACAGGTGCTGACAATCCTTTGTCATTAGTCTCCCTATGTATAGCTGTCTTTCTCTATCATCTGTATGGAGACTTTACCCTATGTGTCTATGCTCTCGTCTCCCGAGACTTCACCTACCTTCTCGTTCCTCCGAGTTCCCGTTTTCATCTGGTTCCCTTTTTGGTTTTGTTTGTCTCTCAAGACTGTTTATTTTGTATTTTTCCTTCTGTTTAATAAACCCATACCTTGCTATTGGATCCTACCCTCTCCTTGTGTTTTTCCCAAACCCAACCGTCACAGAAGGACTCCATCAAAACAAGGATCCAGCGGTATGTCTGCTGCCATTTTTCCCCAGCCAGCGAGCAGGAGAAAGGTGGCTTTGAGGGCTCTCGCCTAGTGGTGTTCCGGGGGACCAGAGGAGGTCGCTCCGGAGCAAACAGTCGGGAGGAGGTCTGGCAGCGTTCTCCACTGTGGGCTCCCTTCGATCAAGGATTCGTTTGGGGACCGCCAGTTCCCCAGTATGTCCCGAGAGGAGAGGGGAGACACAGATCGGCCGAGCCAGCGCCGTGGTACCAGATGGCCGCCAGTCCTGTGCTGCTGCACAAAATGTCCGCCAACCCAGCACAACGAGGCAAGATGGCAGCCAGCACAGCGTCTAAGCACAGAGTGTCAACCATTCCAGTGCCACAGCACAAGATGGCCGCCAGCCCCGCGCCACAGCACAAGAAGCTGTTCCAGAGGCTGAGGACGTTCCCGAGGCGGTGCCCGCTGCTGTTCCGGAGGCCGAGGCGGTGCCCGCTGCTGTTCCGGAGGCCGAGGCGGTGCCCGCTGCTGTTCCGGAGGCCGAGGCGGTGCCCGCTGCTGTTCGAGAGGCCGAGGCGGTGCCCGAGGCCGTTCCCGAGGAGGTGCTCGATGCTGTTCTGGAGGCCGAGGCGGTGCCCGAAGCAGAGGCATCTCACGTCTCCACAGGCAGTCCTAAGTCAAGTCAGGTGCCCATTGACTGTCCAGAGTTGAGTCAGTTCCCGGTTGACCCTTCGGAGTGGAGTCAGGTTTTCATGGACCCTCCAGAGTCAGGGTTAGTCACCGTTGACCCTCCAGAGTCAGGGCTAGTTCCTGTTGACCATCCAGAGTCAAGTCATGTTCCAGTTGTTCCTCCTGAATCAAGTCAGATTTCTATCGACCTTCCAGAGTCTAGTCAGGTTCCAGTTAACCCTCCAGAGTCGAGTCAGGTGCTCGTGGACCCTCTAGAGTCAGGGTTAGTCACCGTCGACCTTCCAGAATCAGGGCTAGTTACCGTTGACCCTCTTGAATCAGGGCTAGTTCCTGTTGACCTTCCAGGGTCGAGTCAGGTTGCCGTGAACCCTCCAGAGTCGAGTCAGGTTCCCGTGAACCCTCCAGAGTCAGGGCTAGTCACTGATGACCTTCCAGAGTCTGAACCAAGTACCATGGACTTTCCAGAGACAAGGCTAGTCACCGGTGATCTTCGAGGACTGAGTCAAGTCACCGGTGATCTTCGTCCTCCCATTGGGCCGACCACAAAGATGTGGTGGTCTTCCGCTCCGCCCTGGGGCACTCCGGCCTCGACCGCGAGGACGTGGTGGTCTTCCGCTCCGCCCTGGGGGGGTTTCTGGCTTGACCACATGGGTGTGATGGCCCTCTGTTTCGCCCGGATGGGCATCACTTAATGTCCTCCATGTACCCATGTTTTTGTGTTGTGTGTGTGTGTTTTTTTTTTTTTTTTTTTTTTTTTTTTCTATTTATCTCCTTCTTTGGACCTGGCCCTCCGTCCCTCCCCTTCATCCTCCGCCGGTCCACCACCCTCCTGGACTCCTTGTTTTGTGTTACACTTTCCTGCCTCTGCCTTTCCATTCCATCTGGTTGTTCCGTCTCTGTCTGTCCATTCTATCTGGTTCTCCTGTCTCTGTTTTCTGACCCTCCGTCCCTCCCCCTAGTCCGCCGTCGCTTCACCTCCCTCCTACCTCTTTTTCTGTTGGGGTTTTCCTGGGTTTCAGTTGGAGCATCTGGGAGCTGCTCCGTAGGGGAGGGGGTAATGTCGAGCTGTCAGTCTCTGTTTTCCTGGGTGTTCCCTAGTGAGCTCACTTCTCCTTAGGCACTTCACCATAGGCACTTTAATTCCTCTAGTCTGGTTCCGTCTTCACAGTAATTGCACTCAATTGCAATCCTTTGTCATTAGTCTCCCTATGTATAGCTGTCTTTCTCTGTCATCTGTATGGAGTCCTTACCCTATGTGTCTATGCTCTCGTCTCCCGAGACTTCACCTACCTTCTCATTCCTCCGAGTTCCTGTTTTCATCCGGTTCCCTTTTTGGTTTTGTTTGTCTCTCAAGACTGTTTATTTTGTATTTTTCCTTCTGTTTAATAAACCCATACCTTGCTATTGGATCCTACCCTCTCCTTGTGTTTTTCCTAAACCCAACCGTCACACTTACATCCATTACTATCTGCTGATGAACAGCAAAATTAGATGTAGGGGAGGTCGGATAGAAAGACAGCTAGCCTACGCATAATATGGAGATTTACTTATAATATATAAATATGCATTTCTATCCACCTTTTTCTTGTCGTAAAAATGGGCATGGCTATTTGTAAATTCTATGGGTCTGGCTTCCGGTCTCATTTGTGTCCACTTCATCCAGCTATTGTTGAACAAAACAGTTCACTTTGCTGCTTGATATTAAAAGTTGGTGTAGCTTATCATATTATTTTAATGTTTTATCTTGAACACACTGGTTTGTAGTGCACACTTTTACTGCACGTTGCACTCCTCATTATTTAACTAGCGGCTAATGAACTGGAAGTCTCACCCATAGGTTTACTTCCGCGTTGAAGAAAAAGTTGGATAGCCTTGGCTGATTTTTAAATATAATTTTGACAGCCCCTTAAATGGGTTGTATTGACATTACCTGAGTGGTTAAATTATACACAACAGCGCTCATTCAGAAATGTGCATTCGGAGCAAGAACACCTAAAATGCATGTGTAGATTCAGTCGAGTGATAAAGTTCTGTTAGATGTGCGTGAAAGCTGCATGTGTTACTATAACAAACACTGCGAGTTTTCTTTCGGAATCATCATTGCCTGGTAGAAATACAAAATAGGTTACACAACAGTTTTTACATAAAAATTAAGATAAGGTAAAGGTGTGAATAATTGCATTTTAAGCACATTGTCAGTAATTTCAATAATGAAAATAAAGCCCTAGGAGAACTGTTGTTGAATCTTTGATCAATAAACAGCAAGGTTTCGTTAATGAATCCACATTTTTTAATGAATCAAGTGAATCGAGGCAGTCACTGGCTGTGTTCAAAATGCCATACTACTACTCTTACTATTTCTACAGTATCCAGTATGTATGCTGTGCATAGTGTGCACATTTTCTGTATGCATCAAATACCCTGATGACCTACTATATTTACCAGAATCTGCTAAACAATTATACTGAAATCAGTACAGAAGCTGTGTTTGGAATGGCATACTACCACACAACTCTTAGTATATTACATTATGCTGTGTGTTTACTGTGAACAGTAAGAGAATGTTCTGTATGCATGGAATGCCCGGATTACCTGCTACATTTGCTGAAATTTGATGTATGGATCTGAAGACACTGCATACTGTTTGCCAGAACGCAACGCGCTCCATTTAATGTTTCTTCAAATCTTCTTGTACTCTTCAAATGTGTGAGTGAACTGGAGGTGGGGAGTAGTAATTATAAAACACTTTTATACTTACATGTTACTGTAAACTACAAAATATCGTTGTGTATCTAAAAACAAAATGTTGCCGTAAGTAGGACATAAATTGCACCCCTAATCTCTACAACACGTTTCCGATCAAGTCAAATGGCGTGTCCTTTATCTCTATAGTGCTTTACTGTATACAGTACAGATCATTTCAAAGATATTGAATAAGAAAAATATTGAATCAATATAATATATAAATAATTTGATGGAAGATACTATTTACAATAACTCCACCCATCCAGGCCTGGCTGCGATAAACCGCACTGCAAAAGATGCCCATTTACAGTCCCTCAATATTAGTAGCACAGTGGGTAAAAGACGCATGATGAAATATTTTGTCACGAGTGACCCGAGTTCTATCCTGCCCTTTACCAAATCTTGTTCTAGGCTACTCCTTTTCCCACCACATATTCAATCAAAAAAGCATTTATTTTCAGTAAAAATAAAGGAGATATTTGAAAATAGGAAATAAAACCTCTCATTAATAATACAGTGTTATTAGGTGGTTAGTGGTATAGGTGTAGCGAGGTATTTGTCGCAATAAAGCTGCATTCATTTAATAATATTTTCAAGTATGATAATTTAAACACACTATGTTATTGCATTCTTTTTTTATAATATACTACAATACTGAAATATAGGTATCTACAACCTATCTACTATTTACACAATTATTATTAGTTCTGCTCAGTATGTAAAGTCCATTAATTATGAAATGAGTTCAATTGAGCAATATAGCATTTAGTATGAATTAAATTAAATGTATGCATTTAGCAGACGCTTTTATCCAAAGCAACTTACTTTGTTTTCAGGCTAGCAGTTTTCCCTGGGACATTTTCCCTTACATGTGTTCCCTGGGATTCAAACCCCCAACATTGCGCTTGCTAACGCAATGCTCTACCACTTGAGCTACAGAAACACAATTTGTGAAGTAACAACTTCAGCAGCTGTGCTAAATTAATATTTTGTCATGTAACAACACTTTAGCACACTACTCTGAAATATTTGTTGCTTATTGTATACTGTTTCACACACTCTTCTTTAAAAAAAAGAGTAGGCAGTATACACTGAGTACTAGGCAGTAAGCAGTAAGTATGCCATTTCGAACACAGCTACATGCTTAGTTTTTAATGAATCAGCTGTTTGAACGAACTGATTGATTGAATGATTGAATGACTCAATGACTTAAGACAGGTACTTGCCACCACCTGCTGGCGCTTTTAGAGTTGTATAAAGAGTATAATTTTTTATATAATTTAATATTTAACAATTTATTTATATTTTTGTATGCTGAATAAAAATATTTCTATCTAAAGCTACTTATATATCAGATCTTTTTTTTTTTGTTTTGTTTTTTTTTCTAAATGAACACAATGATAACTACTTTTGTGCTACATGTGCTCTGATCCCCCCCAATGGTCATTGTGTAATTCGCACCCTGGACGCATCTGTTTGTCATTACCTCTGTGGATTGTTGTGGTCGAGGATGCGGAGTTGTGTTTGATGAATGGATGACAAGCACATAAATACTCCTATTCTGACTCCCCCGCTACCAGAGACTACAAAAATGACTGAGTCAGGGCAAATGGACATATTTGTCGGCTGGTCAGGCAGCAGACAGGCAGTATCTCTTATAAAGGTCTAAAAACTAAAAAACATATAAAGAGAATGATTAGTTGCTAAGACTAATTACTGTCTTTCTCAGGACTCAGTGTTGGATTCAAACCAGGTATTTATTTTCATATGTTTTGACATCACAAAAAAGGCTAATTTTCCAACGTGTCCCTCTAAACGGAAGGCTGGGAAAGCACTTTAGAAGAATTATACTGAAGTCTTTTGATAGATCAGCCCTATAACACTGCGAAAAAGGCGCCATAAAACCAGCAAAACCTTTATAAAATATGAAGGACGATGAGCTGCATTAGTTAAAAATAGACACTGGGGAAAATTCACTCAGACGTCTGGTCTTCACAGTTATATTTAATAATTTAAGGTCAAGAGCAGGAAAAAAATAAATAAATACTAATAAAAACCATACTACTGTAGTTCATGTAAAAAAAACGAAATGTGTCTTTTTGTTTCATTATTTTCTGTAACCATATGGTAAGAACGTGCAGGAAGTGGTGATCTGGTACTGGCCAGGAGCCAGTGGGTGGTGTTTTTTTAGGGTTAGTGCACATGCTGAACACATTATGGTGTCGGCATTGCACAGCCTGCATTTAACTTTGCCTCAACATACCACCAGCCAAGTCCTAATTCACTGAAAGCACAAATTTATTGTTATTTTACTCTTGGGCTGAGATAAAGGGACTATATTTAATAGAAGACTTTAATCGAAAAATAAAAAGTTTGAGGTCAGTGAGATTTTATATTTAAAATAAATCAATACTTAATAAATTCAGCATGGATACATTAAATACATGAAAATAAAGATATTTTCAATGTTGCAAAGTATTTGAAATAAATGCTGTTCTTTCTTGATTACTTGATTAAAGAATCGTAAAAAAAAGTAACATGGTTTCCACAAAAATATTAAGCAGCAAAGCTGTTTTTTTAAGAGTTATAATAATAAGAAATTGTAATCATATTGTCATTTAAATATATTTTAAAATCACAATAATGCTGTTTTTATAGTCTTTTTTTATCAAATAAATGGTGAGCATGATTAAAAAATTTTTTTTAAGAAAACCTTACCGACCCCAAACCTTTGAACAATTTTTATGCTATTTTTTTATTTTATATCTATCTATCTATCTATCTATCTATCTATCTATCTATCTATCTATCTATCTATCTATCTATCTATCTATCTATCTATCTATCTATCTATCTATCTATCTACCTATCTACCTACCTACCTACCTACCTACCTACCTACCTACCTACCTATCTATCTATATATAATAGATAGATTGGAATATTTTCCTGGAACAGCTCAGTTTTCTCGACCACATTAAAACAGCTCGTTTGTGAGCTTAATTATGCAGTGAAGTCTAATGTAGCTCTGTCAAATCAGTTTGTTGAGAGTTTCCATTCAGTTTAACCCTCACTGACAAAACAAAGAGAAGCCTCTGCATTATCATTCTAAAAAATAAAAATAAAAATAAAAGTCTGGAAAAAAGCCATTCCAACTCTTAAAGGAGAGGATAATCATCTGTAACTCTTACGAGTCTCTTCCAGAATGTAGTGCTACTGTTTTTTTTTCTTTGTAAACTCTAAACTAAAGGTCTCTTTGTGCTTTTCAGAATGCCTCTCAGCATTACTGCATACCTTAAGGCCTCATATATTCCAGATGTTGAGAACTGGCAGGAACAGCACCCCCCTCTCACAA